>NC_043972.1:4955278-5142778 GCF_902148855.1 Sphaeramia orbicularis
TCTATCTATCTATCTATCTATCTATCTATCTATCTATCTATCTATCTAACATATTGGGCCCAAAAATCATAAAAAAAAAAAGTATCAAGATTATCAAATCAGAATTTCAAAAATATACTATTTCTTCCAATAAAAACCACAACTGTGCACTTGAAAAACTAAAACACAGATTATGAATATGAGCGTATAAAGGTAGAATATTTTTTATCTTATCAGATTAAAACTATCATTTCTCCAGTTTTATATGGTCTGTCAGCATCAAAAACAAAAACTGGGAAAGGATTTTAAATCTGCACTTTAAGCATGATCGTAGAGATTAATTAGGAGGTTTATGTACATTTTATCAAAGCTAAAGCAAATAAAAGTAAACATGTTATTACCCACAGAGGCAGTTTATCAGATTAGATCATTCACTCTGACAGACTGAAGTAACATCCATCTAATGGAAGTGCATTTGGATTCTGTCATCATCTCGTGGTGAATTCACATTTCCATTTCTATTTCCATTCCAGCATGTTCCAACGGCCTTGTGTTGTTTTCTGTCAAGGTCAAGGATAACTGGTGGTCACGACTGGAGTTTTTTTTTTTTTTTTTTTTAACATATTCAGGTCTCAAACACTGAGCGTTTTTCTGTTGAGGGTTAAAACAGGTGGAAGTCACACATCCTACTGCTGTGGGATAGGGCAGCAGTAAACTATGTATTTAAAACATGTCAAAAATAAATCTGTATCAGTTTAAAAGTTCAGTGTGTGGGATTTAGTGACATGAAGTTACAGTTTGCAGTCACTGAATACCACCGTCCATCAGATCTGTGATTTTAGTATGAATATTTTCTTTTAATATTTCCTATTCCTTTAATTTTTAACTTCCTTTTACTTCCGTCTTTGTGCTTTTATCACCTATTGTCTTATTAGTTTCCATTAGTTTCTACATTTTATCGTACTTTTATTGGGATTGGATATTGACCTTATTGATTTTTTTTGTTTTGTTTTTCTTTTAATTACTTTCAAAGTTAATTATTTCTTCTCTAATTCGATATTTGCCTGTATTATTTATCTTTTGTGGCAGCTGTTTCACAATTTTTATCTAAGCTTTGTTCATTACTGTTGGGTTAATTAGCGATGCTCAGTTCAGAATGTCCTGTTCTTCTTTTATTACACTGGGGAACACAGTTTTTGTTGAGTTAGGTCTGACAGCTGTTTTTAATTAATTTTTGGGTGCGGAATCCAAAAGTGATCTCAGTTTTTCTCTATCACGTCAAGTTTTTGAACTATAGGATCCCACTTTTCTTAAAAAATATGAAAAATACTGTACTTAACAGATATGTGCTTGTTTTATAAACATTTTCAAATATTGACATACAATGAAATATCAAATCCCCTACGAACTGAATCCTCGTGAATTTCAAAATCTGCATCATTGCTGTCACTGCATTCTTCAACATCACTCAGATCTTCTACACTCTAAAAAATGATTCATGGGGTTAGTAAGTTAAGCTTAAAATCAAGAGCTTTTTCTGCTTAAAAAAATTCAGTTTGTTCCATGTACACATTTAAATCAGATGATAAGTTCTTTTATTAAGTTGGTCTAAATGAAAAACAAGGAAAACACTCTTAACTTAATAACATATTGATTTTGAACAGACATTTCTGCCTTTAACTTAACAAAGAAATATATTAAGTTAGTACAGCTTAAAAATCTTGTAAGCTTCCTCTAAAAGCTGAGTACAAAGCTGACGAGCCTGGACATGTTTTGCTGACAGACCACGCCTACCACAAGAAAAGGAGGGAAGCACAGAAAAAAAAAAGGGAGAAACATGATTTTGCACAGAACTTAACCAAACTTTAAGGCTTGATAGAATTTAGCTTTGTTTCTGCAACAGTAGTTTGAATTATTCAAGGACTGAATAATACACATTTTGCTCCTTTGTAATTTAAAATTGTAGTATATATTGTCGCATATTTGCTGCATTGCATTGTGGGTATTGGGTAAATTGTTGAAAACGTGTTCTTTTATGTGCAGGGGTTCAGCAGGGTTGTGATGTTGGTGTTAATTTTGAGTTAATGTGTGCATGCTAATGTTTACTGGCTTTTTTGTGTTTATTTTTTTTTATTTTTATAGAACTGCACCATGAGTCAGAGCCATAGGCCAAACAGTGCCTTTCCTGTTTATTGTTTGGTTGCAGTTATACAGCTTAATGTAACTCCTCACTGCTTAACAAATATAAATTAATATCTGCATGAACATGAGAACAATAGTACTGTGTACATTTGAGATATTAACATACAGACAAATTTAGTAAGTTAGTTGCGCAGAGAATTAAACGGGTCAGTCATATAACTGGAATTTCCATGTGGAATTTCTTCTGATGTACAGAAATAAGTTAGACCAACTCAAAAAATTAAAGAAACTACTTGTATGAACATTTTTGAGTAGAATAAAAGTAAAACAATAAGTCAATATAACTAAATAGAGTAGTTTTTACACAATTAAAATTAAGTTGGTTCGACTTAATTAAGCTCGTAGAGTAAAAAGCAAATCATGTTGTTTGTACTAAAGTAATAGAGTTTACTTAACTAGAGAAGTCTTGTGGCATTTAAGCAATTTGCCAAGTTGAAATAACTTAAAAAGATTAATGGAAATTGTTACCTCAATTTTTTTTTACGTTGAGCCTATTAATCATTTTTTTGAGTGTAGAGGAGGTAGTTGTTTGAAAACTGGAACTGGAATTTCAGCTGAATGATGCATTGGTCTTATAGCTGATGGTAGATTAGGATATTCTATTTTACTTCTATTTTCCTTATTAAATCCTGATGTTTTCACTAAACAAAAGTAACAGTCTGTGCAATCTTTTTGCTCAGGCCAAACCATGGGGATACCAAATGCCAACTGCTTGTACACTTTGTGAGGGGCCCATGGCTTGTCTTGATCACCGAGTTTTAATTTAAAATATGAAAAATATGCTTGTTTGACAAATGCGCTGATGTTTGCCCTCTGACTTGGAATGGTGAAACTACCACAAATAAAGCAAAAGGAGTCAGGATTGTTTAGGCATTTACGACGAGAAGTAGCAGGAGCAGACATGATCTGGAACAAAGGAAATATATACCTATGGAAATAAAACACTAAGATGGAATAGTTACAAGCTTTGAAAACTGAAAAAAACAGCATAAAACGAAATAGAACGTACAACTGTATGCCCATGGTTACAAGGTTAAGAGAAAAGCCAGCACAAATCCTCTTAATTCCTACTATGCTAGATTTCTGTTTGCAGATATTGACAGTACTGACCTACTGTTAGCTGCACACACCTCTCACCGCACTGTCTCAATTGTGACTAAACAAACAAGTTGCCACGTAGCTGTAGATGAGTCCAATCGTACTCAGCTGGCAAGTCTTACTACAGCTAATCAGTGGAATTTTGCTTATCTGGAGGGGAAGCTGTGGAGGAAAAACTTGACGTGCTAGAAAAAAAATGACTTCAATTTTGGAATCAGCATGCCAATTTTAGTTTAAATCAGCATAAAAATCTAACTCAACAGAAAATGTTTGTTCAAATTGTTCCCCAGTGTTATTATTAGAGCATGGCTAGAGTCAGAGTTTGTCTTTTCTTTTTTATCCTTTTTAGTCAAGTGGATAATAACCAACTCTGGTTCGCACTCAAACCCAGTAGCTGATCATCATGTTCATGTGATTTTACACTAATGAGAACATAATTAGGAATCTTCTCAATCATTTCACTTGCTTTTTCAGTTCAGTCCACAATATTTCTGTTGAATTATGTTCATTCTTAAATGGGTGCTTCTATGAAATTGGGCCTAAAAACAGGACAAAGGGGCTAAAAATTCAAACCAGATGTAGACGAATGTTATGAAGCAAGTTTGGAAGCACTTTGGGTCTGTTTTAACAATAAATACTGACTGAGATAAAAGAGAAACTATTTTTCAGATAAAACACATTTTTATATAACACTGGGTTACAAAAAATGTTTTTTGCAAGTTGTCTAGGTTTTTTCAACTGAATTAGGACCATTTTGCACCGCTAAATCCAAAAATGACATCTGTTTTTCTCAATCAGGTCAAGTTTTTTTTTGTTAATTTGATTTTGAAAAATTTGATCTTCTCACAAAATTGATTACATTTTTGTGACTTCATCATTTTTTATATAGTTCTCACCCAAAATAGGTTTTAAGAGAAAACAAAAATCATTTTCTAACAGGATTCCTGTTAGGTACAATGGTGTATTCACCGCAGATGTAGCAGAATACGTCAGGCTTATTTTTGCAAGATCTTCTAGTCGAAGCCATTTCAGTCACCTGTGATATTAAAAAAAACATTAATCATAAATTGGCAAAAGTAAAATCTTCAAAACTTGTTTATTGCAAGAAATATGAAAGAATTTTGTATCATATGATGTGAAAATGCCCATAAATGTAAGCAAAAATGTTCAAAAGCCAATATGTAGCATAGTTCAGAAAGTTGACCCGATTGAGCAAAATTAATGTGATTTTTGGATTCAGCACACCAAAATTATCCTAAATCAGCTCAGAAAACTTAAGCAATAAATTTGTTGTTGACCAGTGTTATTTTTATACAAAAATCTGCATGTAACACGGTAAAAAGGACACAAAAATTGCATGCTACTATTTTTTCGAATATCTCTTTATTCTCTCACATGTACATTTTGGGAATTGAACTAATTATTCAAGGCAGAGTGTTTCACAAAAATGACTGCTGTTGTAAAATCACTGGTGATTTATATGTGTTTAAATGGGCAGGTTCTGCATGTAACGCAAATGGACACGATGGGTTACACACAAAACCTGGAATGAGACTAAGATTCGTGAAAAATCCGCATATCTGGATTAGAAAAACCACTAGGATCATCAAATTTAATGCAGTATCTTTATTTATAGTGCTATATAAGACCATTTACAGCCATGTTTTCAGAATAAAATGAACTGACATCTCGGTAGCTTTTCATGTCCCAGTTTTGGTCCTATTTTTGGCCCCAATATTTTATTAAAAATTCATCAGTTTTGGGATGGCTCAGAGCAAGAGTACAATTTTTTTTGCATTTATCTGAGGTCATTATTGCCTCTGCCATTATCTGCCATGATTGGGTCCATCCTGGGGGAAGTATGTCTACATTTCTCTTTTATTATTGGGTCTAAAAAGCTGGCACAGTACCAGACACCAAAATGAACCCAGTTTCAGAGAAGCACCCAAATATCATATGATGAATACATATTCCAGTGTTTTTCAACCTTGGGGTCAGCTGGAATTCAAATGTGTCGCCTGAAATTTCTAGTAATTGATTAAAATAAAAAATAAAAACTTACTAATAAAAATATATGGTGAGTTGACAGAGACAATCCCAATCCATAACAGACATGACAAACTGTGAAGCTGAAACTGCAGCACTGTGGTTCTGTTTATCTGTCAAATGTTCATTGTGGTCAGTTTCAGATGCTGCAGCTCTTTCATAATTCATAGTTTGAATTATTGTTTGTTCAGTATTAATTCTCCTCCTTGTAAATGTAACCAGTAGGGTTGGACTCTGCATTGTGTTCTTGTTTTTTTAAATGATGAGACCTGCACGTGTGTCCTTGGAGGCAGTCTCCGTTTATTGTTCTGACAAAAGTGACAGAAAACATAAAAACCTCCGGTCAGTGTCCCACGTAAAACACACTCCTGCACAAACCAAATGATAAAGAAATGTGTTTAAATACATTATAAGCGCCTGATACAGCCTAAACTAGCTGGTTCATGTAAAAAAAATTAAATTAACATAAGTTAAACCAAAAATTTTCATGAACTGTACAGCTGCTTACCTCTCCCACAGAAATCCGGAACAAAAGGGAGGAGGCAAAGGCGTGAAAACTCCGGTTATAGTGCGCAGTGTCACATTGTAAATTGTTCAGTGGGGAACAGACCAAAACCAAAGTTCCACACACTGACCCGGAGGCCCACAGTGTCAGGTACCAACCAAAACAAATGAAAATAAAATGAACAGATTTTGTGTAATTATAACAATACACAATATAATATACATACCCACATTGCTGCTAAGTAATTGACCCTGTTACATAAATCCAAGATGGACTGACTGTACATATCCTGACCAAGGAAAATCAAATTCTCACTTTGTGCAGTAATCTACACCTGGATTTTTGACCTCCGTCCAAAATAATACACATTATATAGACTAAATGTCATGTAAAATCAACATTTATTGCAACATAGTATAGGAAACTATTACATAATGTAATGGTTTTGGGACTGGGCAGCTCGTTTCGACCGTGGAGAGTGGAGGAAAACGGCAGGCAGAAACTCACGTCCATACAAATGCTGGGATTTCAAAATGCTCGTCGTTTATTAAACACTCCAACCTTACTAAGCCTGATTGTACAGCTACTACATTTCATACATGAACAAAAATCGTGCCACTACTTAACCGTCACTGTTGTTCTCAGAAGCAAAGAAAAATAGGAGCGAAGTAGGTGTCCAACCAGCATGGTGTCCATATCGTCACTCTAGCAAAAACATACAGGCGCTGCCCTATGACGTCACTGCTAGGCGACACAGTATACACCGTGCTAAAGGTACATCCCATAAATTTGACTGTTACAATGATCAAAACTAATTAATTTTAGCAAAAAAATGTCTCTGTTTTGAATGTCTGGGGTCACGAGCCAAAAAACTTTGGGAACCACTGCTATAATCTGTGGTGAGTTTTCAGTCTGTATTTGCTGGGTAATATTGATTTGGAAATTATTTAAACTCGTATTCATTCTGTTTGTGTTACTGTTGGTTGTTGCAGCTAATAAAGTTAGATTTGTCTTTTTCTTTTTGTTTGAGTTTTTAATGCGCTGTTGTTTTCTCTTGAATTCTCTGTAAAACATTTATGCTTCTATCAATATTACTTTTTATCTTTGGACTGAATGTGTGTTTCCAGTGTAGTTGTAGAACTTTGTCCAACGTTTGCTTCTTCAATTTCTCCCTCACTTCCAACATTCAGGAACAAATAAAAACATTATTTGTTTTTTTTCTTTACACGGAGTACGATTTACTGTTTTCAGAATAGAAGTAGGTATATAGTTATTATAAGTTTGGTAAAGTTTTTGCTCCTTTTTTAAGTTTATTTTAAAAAATATGTATATATATTCATTTAAAAATATCCCACTTTGACGCCCATATTCAAAAAACACTTAATATACATTCATGCACATTGTATAATTCAGTCTCTTTTACTTGTTTTTTTTATACTTATTGTTGTTTGTGTCTTCTTTGGTTGTTGTCTTGCTGCAAATTTGTAAGAGAATTTTATAAACCTCTTGGTTTTGGTCTCACCTGCATAATTTGTTGGGTTTTGACGTTTAATCTTCTTATTTTTCTGCCTGTCTTTCTTTTTTTATAGTGCAAACAAGTAAATAAATAAAAAATAAAGTTGGTCCGCATAAATGTAGCTCTCGTTCTCCCTGTGCACAGTATCAGGTCACCAGTTTACTACAGCTGATATATATATATTTTCCTGCTCCATGGAGTGGAGTGCCCTTTGTAAGAAAACAGCGTTGATCCTTGTCTTTACAGTGTTTAAACCTGGGTGGTTTAGAGAACGATTCAGTCAGGTCGAAGTTCATGATGTCAGCAGTAAGTCAAACTCGCCCTCATATTTCACCAGTTTTGATATGAATCAGAGAAGAGGTTTTTCTGTATTTTAGATTTCTTTGCAGACATCGGGTGACATGATGGTTATTTGTTGAATGCAGAAGCTACAATGTTAAAAATGTGTTCAAGAAATGTAGTATTTAGATGTTTTGAGGTCAGGTTGTGAAAATAACCACCAGTCAGCGTTGGAGAATATAGTAAATTAACGTCTCCGTTGAGGCCAAACTTGCTTTACAAACTGTGACAGGTGTTTACAACTGATAGTTTTCATTCTAGTTTGATCCTCGGCCTTTTCATTTTGTCAAAGCAAAATACTCAAGTCTGTTTTCAGCATTTTCTATTGAATGTCAAGCAAGTGTGAAGTAAATGTTTGAAAAATTGCAAGAGTTAAATTGTGAATAACATTCATTTCCGTAAACTGGGTTGTCGTGAATAATTCAGGCTGTGTGGTTTGACCAGTAGGTGGCGCTGTAGGCTATTTACACATGGTCTTAATAAACAGAGTAGAAAAAGCAGTGCATTCTGTTATCATCTAATACAGTTGTGATGTCTTTTTTTAAAAACAAAACAGAGGAGTAATTAATTTCCCTCATTATTCCACATGACCTGTTGAACTTCCAGATACATAACAAAGATTATCAGTTAGATGATCAATCATGTTAAATGTCCACTATGTCATAATTTAGTCAAAAAGATCTTGGAATTGCCTCTACCTGTATTCACTCTTTGATGAAAAAAAACAAAAAAACAAAAAACCTCAAATGAGTAAAAATGTGAAATTTTTGTTGAATTTTGCACTTTCCATAAACAAACAAAAAACAAACAAACAAACAAAAATATACATATATATATATATGTATGTATGTATATATATGTATATATATACACATATATATACATATATATATATGGGCGACACAGTGGTGCAGTGGTTAGCACTTGTGCCTCACAGCAACAAGGTCTTGGGTTCAATTTCAACACCAGTCGACAGGGGGTGGGACCTTTCTGTGTGGCGTTTACGTGTTCTCCCCGTGTCTGCGTGGGTTCTCTCCGGGTACTCCGGCTCCTCCCACAATCCAAACACATGCACTGATAGGTTACTTGGTTAATCTAAATTGCCCATAGGTGTGAATGACAGAGTGATTATTTGTCTCTATATGTTCAGCCCTGAGATGAACTGGCGAAATGTCCAGGGTGTACCCCGCCTTCGCCCCTATGTAGCTGGGATAGGCTCCAAGGGGCCCCTTGTGAGGATAAAGCGGGTTCAGAAAATGAATGAATGAATATATATACAGGGTGGGGAAGCAAAATTTACAATGAACATTTAGTTGTTTTTTCTCAGCAGGCACTACGTCAGTTGAAACCAAACATATATTGATGTCATAATCATACCTAACACTATTATCCATACCTTTTCACAAACTTTTGCCCATATGAGTAATCAGGAAAGCAAACGTCAAAGAGTGTGTGATTTGCTGAATGCACTCGTCACACCAAAGGAGATTTCAGAAATAGTTGGAGTGTCCATAAAGACTGTTTATAATGGAAAGAAGAGAATGACTATGAGCAAAACTATTACCAGAAAGTCTGGAAGTGGAGGAAGCAACAAAAAATGTACCAAAGCTTTTATTAAAGCTCTCAAGTCCAAAATCCTAAAGGATCCAACCAAATCCATGAGAAAAATGGCAACTGAACTTGAGGTAGACAACAAGACCGTTAGAAATGCAGTAAAATATGATTTGAAGTTAAAATCTTACACAAGAACACCAAACACTTGTTGACAACAGCAACAAATCCAACTTTAGCAATTTTTGGGAATCATGTTTATGGCCGCCTTCTAGCCCAGATCTAAACCCTCTGGATTCTGCTGTTTGGGGCGTTTTAGAACATGCTACCAATAGAACATCACACAGCAATGTCGACTTTCTTAAAGATACTATTAAAGAAGAATGGGAGAAGTTGTCACCCCAATATTTGAGGAACACTTGCACAAGTTTCAGGAAGCGTGTGAAGGCAGTTATTGAGAAAGAAGGAGGACACATAGAATAAAAACATTTTCTATTATGGACATTTTCTTGTGGCAAATAAATTCTTATGACTTTCAATAAACTAATTGGTCATACACTGTCTTTCAATCCCTGCCTCAAAATATTGTAAATTTTGCTTCCCCACCCTGTATACAGTACAAACAAAAAGTTAAGGATATTTCTTTTCTTTTTTTCTTTTGTCATTTTTGCCATTTGTAAATAAAACTATGTCTGGTCATTAAAAAAATGTGTTTCAATGCAGTTCACACACTAAAAAGTAAAAAGCGCTTTGCCAGAATCCCAACTGAAAAAAATAGCCCCAAAATTAAAAATATCCTTAACTTTTTGTTTGTAGTATATATTTTTATTTTTTATTTTTTTTAAAGCTACTGCTATGACGCTCTAGTCCTGATAAACCATGAAGTCCCTGTGGCCATACAGTTGCAGAAAAAATTATTAGACCATCAAAAGTCATCAAAAACAATGGTTATGCAATCCAGTCCTAACTCCTGTGTGTATCATGTGACTAAAACAGAAAAAAAACATGGAATCCCTAAAAGTACTGTTTTTGTCAGTACAATGACATAGATACTGATGTAAGAACTGAAGGGATTTTGGTTATCATTATTATTATTAAGAAAACATGTTAAATGGATAGATATCAGCTCTGAAATTAAACTACTATGAACTATTTCTGTTGTTATCATTATATTTGTCCAAACAAATGGACCTTTAGTTGTACCAGGCATTAAAATGAACAAGAAATTGAAGAAAACAAGAGGTGGTTGAATAATTTTTTCTGCGACTATATGTTAGATGCACATATCAGTGGAAAAATCCATGCAAACTAATTAACAACCCATGCAAGTACATTAATCACCAGCGTGAACTGATGATTAAACCACACTCCACAGACTAAAGCTCAGCCCACAGCCGGATGTGTTACTTAACGCATAAATTCTCACAAATAATTCATTCTACTGTGTAACCCCTGGTCTTCTCACTGTCTTTCTTACATTATGACGTCTCACAAAGTGTCCTCCATTTACTAAAATGGACCAGCCATTGTCCTTCACAGCATTCATGACAGTGAATGCAGGTCGTCCTTGTGAATGTAGAAAAAATGTTATGTGGCCGCTTTGTATTTACCAGACGTTGGCTGTTGTGAGTCACAGGTAAACCCAACAAATGAACTGAACAGAACATCTGTGATGCAAGTGATCGAACTGTGTATTCTGGATTTTGTCGGTTCGAGGCGAGTGCAAGTCTTCTCCGCTCTTTAGCATTAGTGTGGTTAAGAGTGAAGCTCCCAGTGGAAAACTGAGATCGATTCTGTTTGGTGAGAATTTGTCTTGGACCACCCGAATGCAGCATGAGTATTGATGTTTATTGATGTTTACAAAATGCACGGAAATACTGAGCAGGAGATGGAGCCTCAGCCGTGAAGACCAGACGGCAGCGTGTCAGAGGGAAGGTGTCAAACATACGGTCTGTGGGCCAAAACCGGCCCAACAACAGGTCCAATCTGGTGGAATGAATTTGTGAAGTGTCGAAAAAGATACAGTAAATCTGAAATCACACTCAACTTTATATATTAAAATAAAATGGGAGAAGGAAGGCGGGATAATGATATCTGAGGATGAATGGACAACAATATGGAGGTATCAGTGGATGTGTACCAGCTCACAGAAGTGGAGGGAGTTTGGCTGGAAATGCCTAATTAGATACTTTATTACACCTTCCCAGAAGTCTCACTATGACACCTTTGTCTGCTGGAGAAACTGTGGTAATCAATGTGCAAATCATTGCCATGTTTTTTGGGATTGTCCGCTCACGAAGGATTATTGGAGAGAAATACATAATGCCCTACAGGACATTCTCAAATGTGAAATACCCTTTGAGAGAAAGACTTTGTTCTTCAGACACATACCTCAGGAATGGCCAAAAAGAGATAAACATTTAATGAACATTTTGCTGGTGGCCTGTAAAAAAACTATTACCAGGAAATGGCTATCACAGGAGAGCCCAGCTTTAAATGAATGGATGGAAATCACAATGGACATTTATAAAATGGAAAAAATAACAGCATTTGTTAATTACAAACTGGAGAAATTTATTTTATACTGGGCAAAATGGATCAAATATGTCACACCCTATAGGCCTGACTTTGTTTTCACAACATAGTGACTGTATTGGATGGTAGAGATCACTCCCTACTTGTTAGTAGTTCCTTTTTTTTTTTTTTTTTTTTTCGTTTCTTTCCTTGTTTTGGTTACAAAAATATATTGTTCTGACATTTAGAGCAGACAATAGAAATGTGCAATATGTTGATGTGTTATACTACATGTAAATGTCGGATACTGAATGTCAATAAAAAATAAATTACAAAAAAAAAAAAAAAGATACAGTAGATCAGGGGCCACATAGACCCCAGTTTGATCTACACTACCAGTCAAAAGTTTTAGAACACCTCAATTTTTCCAGTTTTGTATTGAAATTCAAGCAGTTCCAGTCCAATGAACAGCTGTAAATGGTACAAAGGGAAGCGGTGAACTGCCAGAGGTAAAAAAAAAAAAAAAAAAAAAAAAAAGAAAAAAGAAAAAAAAGGTAAGGTTAAACAAAACTGAAAAATAATGTACATTTCAGAATTATACAAATAGGCGAACAAGAAATGAGTGAACAACTTAAAGCAGTTCTGCAGCAATGGAGGTTGATCAAGCCTGGAAAGTTGGTGGTTCAAATCCTACAGGTGTCCCAACGTTTGTGAATTCCTTCCAACTCCGTGTGTCTGTGGAAAAGTAGTGTTGGAACACACTTTGGTACCACACCGTTGTGAGCATCATTTGAACAGTATTGCCCTGCAGTTGTTAACCCATTTCTTGTTCACTTTTTTGTATAATTCTGAAATGTACATTATTGTTCCGTTTTGTTTAACCTTTACCTTTTTTTTTTTTTTTTTTTTTTTTTTTTTTTTTTTTTACCTCCGGCAGTTCACCGCTTACCTTTGTACCATTTACAGCTGTTCATTGGACTGGAACTGCTTGAATTTCAATACAAAACTGGAAAAACTGGGGTGTTCTAAAACCTTTGACCAGTAGTGTAAAGTGGGTCAGACCAGTAAATACTCTCATAATAACCTATAAATAATGACAGCTCCACTAGTTTCTCTTTGTTTTAGTGTAAAAAACTGCAAAAGTAAAATCACTTTATAAAAGTGTTTATATTTACAAGCTGTCATTTTACAAAAAAATCCAACCAACTAATGAACCTGAAATTTCTCAGTAAAAATAAGGCTAATTTTGATAATATTCTGCCTGTTACTAAATGCTTTGTGTCTTTTTAGATCCACTGTGATCTGTGAGTTGTAATGCAAATGTGTAAATGATAAACTGAATTAAAAAAAATGTTCATTAGAAATTTCAGGTTTTTCATTGGTGAGTAGGTTTTTCACATTTGTTTGTAATTATAAACATGTTCATAATGGAATTTAACTTTTTTCTTGTACTAAAGCAAAGAGAAATATTTGGAGTTGTCATTATTTATGGGTTATTTGGTTATTACACTAGAAAAAAATCCAAATCTTACCAAGTGTATTTTTCTCACTGCTAGTCAGAATATCTCATCACACTTAAAATAAGACATAATCACCTAAAGAGGAACTTTTCAGTGAGATATAGGAACTTATTTTCAGACAATAGATCTTAAAAATGTTATTTCAAGAAATCTTACCAAGACAATTTTCACTTGTTCCATTGGCAGATTTTTTTGCTTGAATTTAACAAAAAAAATCTAAATCTTACCAAGTGTATTTTTCCTCATTTCTAGTCCAAATATCTCATCACACTTCAAATAAGACATAATCACCTTAAGAGTAACTTTTCAGTTATTGAACTCATTTTTAGAGAATAGATCTTGAAAATGTTATTTCAAGAAATCATACCAAGATAATTTTCACTTGTTCCATTGGCTGATTTTTGTGGTTGAATTACGAAAAAGAAAAAAAAAAAAAAAATCTTGAATTAAGCAACAAAATCTGCCAGTGGAACAAGTGAAAATTATCTTGGTAAGAGTTAAGATTTCAGTTATTCCACTGGCAGATTTTTTTTTTTTTTTTTTGCTTAATTCAACCACAAAAATCTGCCAATATAACAAGTGAAAATTATCTTGGTATGATTTCTTGAAATAACATTTTCAAGATCTATTGTCTAAAAATAAGTTCTTATATCTCACTAAAAAGTTATTCTTTAAATGATTATTTCTTATTTTAAATGTGATGAGATATTTAGACTAGAAATTAGAAAAATACACTTGATAAGATTTAGATTTTTCCCAGTGTATTTTACTGGTCTGGCCCCCTGGAGGTCATATTGGACACCCCTGTTCTGGATAAATGTACCATTCACTGCTGCTGATCTGTAAATAAAACAGCCATAGGACAGAAAACACAGTTAAAGGCGGTAATTAAAGCTTCTTTTCTTTGCTATTGTGTCAAAGCTTGGACTAACGAACCAAAAAACACATCTTTCTATTTTCTTTCTATTTACAGCTGCATTACTGTAACCTCCAAACACAAAGACAAGCAAGGAATTCAGAGGGTGTAGGTTGGAAAAGCACAAAGAATGAGAAAAAAATCATTTCACGGTCACAGTTGGGTTCATCGTTAACGCTGATGCCACATGCAAAACGATCCTTCGATGGAGATGAAAAGGTGATGTGAACGGGGTAAAACGAGTCTCCGTTCAGAGACGCTGACGCTGTTTACCGTCAGATAAAAGCCTCTTCACAATCAGCATTTCGCTCCAGTGGCATCGAGGTGAAGGAACGCAGCACAGCTTAAGGCGGCGTCTGAAACCCAGGTCTCTGAGGACACAGAACAGGCTGTTAGAGTCCACTGATGTGGAGTCACAACAGGCCTGGACGCTGTTTGGGCCTCGTTTGGTTCAACAGGCATTTGTTCATCTGTTACAGAAATGGGTTTGATATTCGTGAACGAATTTATGTGATGACTCACTTCTGTCTGCTGGCACTGAGCGTCGGCCTCCAGGGCTGAAAGTGAAGCCAAAACAGAAGAGCCAAAACCTGCAGTCAACTGAACACCAACTGGGGACTGTCTGCTGCCGCGTTTCCACTATGTGGTATCGGCTCGACTCGATTCGGCCTTTTTGCGTTTCCATTAGAGCCCGACTGATTAATCGGCCGGCCGATTAATTGGGCTGATTATAGCGTTTCATCAAATAATCAACATCCGCCAATATGTAGCCGATGTGGCCGATATATTAACTTTTTTGCTGCGTGGAGATTCTGTCGCTTGCTGCTCCTGTGTGTGTGTGTGTGTGTGCGACACGGAGAGTCAGATAAGTGCACAACACATGACATCTGACCCCACAGACATGTGGGGGACCTCAAGAGCTTTCAAATAAGGCCAAATATGTGGTTGCCATTTATTTATTTATTTATTATTTATTATTTATTTATTTATTTTTTTTGTCCTGCTCGGACAATGACACTATCACCCCCCCGCCCCCACCGGCGAAAATCACGGACCGCTACTGCGCGCTCTGATGTGGATGGACCGCTAACCCCCCCCCCCGAAAATCACAGACCCCCTGTCTTATGAAGTATTCACCCCCCCACACACACCCATGTCCGTGCACTTCCTGTCTCCCTCACAGTTTCATTCTGCAGACAGGCCTGGGTGTTAATAGTGTAGGGGAGACTGGGGACAGTTGTAACACAGGTCAGTTGTAACTCTTGCAGTTGCTCCAATCAGGAACAACTTAGGACTCACCTAATTCACTCTGCACATGCTCAGTTTAGTCCTTAGTCCACATAAGAAGTTGTAGTGCTGTGAGGCACACACATCCACATGTGTGAGTGAAAACAGAATTGTGTGCTCAGTCATATTTTTTGCTCTAATTATTTTTGTGATTGCATAGTTTGCATTTGAAAGTTGTGTCAATTATATTTGTGAGATAAACACAGATTTATGCAACTATTAATCCACCTGTCCACAATTATCTAATATAAGATTATTATATCCTGTGTAGATCAGTGTTCTTTTTTCATATATCCGCCAATATATCGGTTATCGGCCAATATCAGATATCTGCCAATATATTGGATATCAGCTTTTTTTAGCTCCCAAAATCGGTATCAGGATCGGCCCCAAAAATCCCATATCGGTCGGGCTCTAGTTTCCATTACGAAAAAGGACCTGGAATCTGGTACCCGGTACTAGTTTTTTGTTATCACCTCCACCGAGGTTCCAAGACTGGGGACCAGATACTAAAAGGTGACGTGTAAACACTGCAGACCACTGACTGGTCAGACAGTTGTCTCTGTGACCTGCCGTTTTACAAAAAACAGATGTGGAAGTTTACAGTAAATATAGCGGGAGGTTAATCCACATGATGACAGCCTGTAAAACTACACCATGGTCAGTCGAGGAGGTTCAGACGTAAAAATTCAGCGCGAGCTTAACGAGACAAAACACGACAAGTGAGTTTATCAGCAACTCTCTGAGCAGACGACACAGAAGTAACGCGCCGCATCGCTATGACGACCAGGTACTGTAAAGTGGGAAGTATCCTGTAATGGAAACGGTCTCCAGGAATAGGACCTGGTACCCAAGGCAACACCGATCTGATACCGAAACAAAAAAAGAAAAATCATAACTTCATAAATATAAGACATGAGAGTGATTATTGTTTAACCCTTTCATGCATGAATTATGAGAACCTTAATCAAGATTTTTTTCCTGAGTGTTTTTATTCCTCTTTAGGCATGAAAAAAAAAAAAAACAATGTGATTAAATTTTTTTTTTTTTTTAAATCAACCTGTTTTTCATGGAGTTACAAAAATGTCCACTCAGCTACACCATGAATTTTATTCTTGAAGCAAAGAAACATGTATTTAAAACCCAATATCATAAAGTGATATGAAAACAGTGAAATGAAACCATGTTTAATGCAGCTAATCTGATGTTTTCTCACATTTTAACATATTCTAATACTAGTTATTACTCACTTCATGGAGATAATGTGCAAAAAATAAATATTAACAATTTATTTCCACTCAAGAACCAATCAAGAACAGCAAAGTTACAATAATGGTATGAATTGCAGTTTATGAGATGATGCATAAGTGTCCACTGTGTTGGCTGATATGGAACTAAAACAACAAAACCCATGAATATACAAGAGAACAGCTGGAGAGTAACTGTCCACTGGAGTGACCACTGTGCATGAAAGGGTTAATTACTAAGAACTATTATAAAAAAGAAAACTTGCATATTAATTCAATTCAGTTTCATTTGTACAGCCCTATATCACAACAAGGTTACCTCACAGGGCTTTACAGAAATAGTTGGATATGAAAACAAACAACAGTCAAATAAACAGCAGATGAAGGAAATGGTTAATTGTCCCGGGCATCCCCTGTCCTTAGACCCTCCTTCTCAGCAAAGAAAAACTCCAAAAACCCAGTGAGAAAAGAGAAACCTCAGCGAGAACCACAGTGAAGGAGAGATCCACTCCCATGGATTCATGTTACATGAATGTGTTAACATGAAACAGGAAAATACTGAAGATGTAACACTTCAACAAAAGCATCCGACATCGACACATTCTCTCATTCACAAGTTTTTGTTAAGGAACAGTAACATATTTACTGTTTTCCTCCTTTGTCTGTTCTATTTTTTAGCTTACTGGCCAACAGGCTGTAAGCTATTGTCGTCATGCGGCGTCCGTCGTTATCGTCTTCTTCTCCGAAACCACAATTCCGATTGACTTCAAACTTGGTATACAGCTTTTTTATGATGATGTCAATAAAAGTTAGTGAAATTATTTGGATCTACGCCACTTTTAATTGGAGTGTGATCTGTGCGCATTATAAGCTTTCAGCGTGTATATTTACGCTGTCTAAAATAACACGCCATTAGCGCAATTAGCACGATTAGTGGCTAGTGCATTGACACACCATCAAATGGAGTTAAATAACATGCGAAAGAATGAAAATGCGAATGCATAGCACGCCAAATGCAATAAACTGGCATCACATACAGTGTAATTTCAAGAGACCACCCCCTCCAGGTTGTCGACCGTGCTTTCTGTCCTGTTCAACCACTTGGGTTCGTTAATACAACCAACAACGGAACATTTTAGGTAATTGGCCAATGTGGTATCATGAATTGCATACAGATCACACGCCACTTCTAATTGGCGTGTGATCTGTACGCATTGTAAGCTTTCAGCGTGTATATTTACGCTGTCTAAAATAACACACCATTAGCGCAATTAGCACAATTAGCGGCTAGTGCCCTGACACGCCATCAAATGGAGTTAAATAACATGCGAAAGAATGAAAATGCGTATGCATAGCACGCCAAATGCAATAAACTGGCATCACATCCAGTGCAATTTCATGAGATCACCCCCTCCAGGTTATTGACCCGTGCTTTCTGTCCTGTTCAACCACTTGTGTTCGTTAATACAACCAACAACTGAACATTTTAGGTAATCTGCTCGAAGTTTGGACATATTTTCAGTTTTTACTACAACTGCTGCTGCTGACAAACAATTATGTCGTACTCTGAGAAATGTTTGTTGGAATTCTTGACCTTATATGTGCAAATGTTGTGATGTAACTAGTTATAAAACATAACAAATTAAGCAGGAACTAAAACAGGTTGTAGAAATCCACTTGATTTTTGCCAGAATGAATATAAAGGTAGCTTTGCAGCACCTGGAGGGTTCAAATTCAAACTTTGTGAACTATTACAGTCCCCAAATACACAAATAAATGGACCAAAGACTAATAAAAATGAGTTTAGCTAAATATGAGCCCTTTAAAGAGCTGAGATGACTTGATGGTGTTCAGAAAGTTCCAGTTTCACCGCTTGTTCTTCTCTAACTCCACCCACTTGTTTCTATAAAACCAACATGACCATAGCCATAAAAACTGTAGTTCAACCAATAAGTGACGTCAGAGAAGGTTCGTCCATCTTTTATGTAACGTCTATGGCTGCCAAGGATTTTTGCTGAATCTTGGCTGACTGTTAAATTTTGGAGCCAATCCATTAGAAGGATTAGGTTATATTATACACATTTCACACAGCATCAATGTTTCTGTCAAAGTTATGGTGTTAACAGAACAGCCCATTGTGTATCCCATGACTCTTCACTTACTCTGGACATGCACATTGTAGCGTGATAAAAACCAGAACGGAGCTGAAACAAGGAGAACAACACCTGGATTTGGGGTTCCATGAATTAAAGGCAGATGATATTTCCTAAAACTCGTCCTAGCAGCAGGTCTGGGTGGATCTGTGTCTGTGTTTCTTCCTGTCCAGACTCGGACAAACATAAACCACAGTCAGAGATGATTCCAGCTGGATGTGTTGAAGGTTCATGTGTTCTGTTACACGCACTTCAAGCATTTCCCAGACGTCACGTTCACTTAAGCACATTATCATTATGGGACGCACAAAGCTATTAAAACAATCCTCAAAGTTTTCCAGGGTCAGGGGGAAATTTTCCGGATCGTCTCCTGGATCAATTGGCAATCTTTTTTTCTTCAATTGACTTCATTTTCCCTCTTAGAGTATATATCATCTGGAAAAAAAGAATGTAAATATCCTCAAAACTGGTAAGTTTTGACCCACCCACACTAAAGCTATTTTGATATTTAGCATTAGAAATAGAATAGAATAGAATAGAATAGAATAGAATGGAATAGAATAGAATAGAATAGAAGAGAAGAGAAGAGAAGAGCATAGCATAGAATAGAATAGAATAGAATAGCATTGAATAGAATAGAATAGAATAGAATAGAATAGAATAGAATAGAATAGAATAGAATAGAATAGAATAGAATACCATAACCTAGAAGAGAAGAGCATAGCATAGCATAGTATAGAATAGCATTGAACAGAATAGAATAGAACAGCATAGAATAGAATAGAATAGAATAACCTAGAAGAGAAGAGAAGAGCATAGCATAGAATAGAATAGAATAGAATAGCATTGAATAGAATAGAATAGAATAGAATAGAATAGAATAACCTAGAAGAGAAGAGCATAGCATAGAATAGAATAGAATAGAATAGAATAGAATAGCATTGAATAGAATAGAATAGAATAGAATAGAATAGAATAGAATAGAATACCATAACCTAGAAGAGAAGAGCATAGCATAGCATAGTATAGAATAGCATTGAACAGAATAGAATAGAACAGCATAGAATAGAATAGAATAGAATAGAATAGAATAGAATAGAATAGAATAACCTAGAAGAGAAGAGCATAGCATAGCATAGCATAGCATAGCATAGCATAGCATAGAATAGAATAGAACAGCATAGAATAGAATAGAATAGAATAGAATAGAATAGAATAGAATACCATAACCTAGAAGAGAAGAGAATAGCATAGCATAGAATAGAATAGAATAGCATAGCGTAGCATAGAATAGAATAGAATAGAATAGAATAGCATTGAATAGAATAGAACAGCATAGAATAGAATAGAATAGAACAGCATAGCATAGCCTAAATTAGAATAGAATAGAATAGAACAGCATAGAATAGAATAGAAGACCACAGAATAGCATAGTGTAGAATAGAATAGCATAGCATAGCATAGCCTAGAATAGAATAGAATAGCATTGAATAGAATACAATATAATAGAATAGCATAGAATAGAATAGAATATGATAGAACAGCATAGAATAGAATAGCATAGCATAGAATAGAATAGAACAGAATAGACTGGAATAGAATGGAATAGAAAAAAGAGAATAGAATAGAATACCACAGAATAGAATAGAATAGAATAGAATAGAATAGAATAGAATAGAATAGAATAGAAAAACATAGAATAGAATAGAATAGAATAGAATAGAATAGAATAGAATAGAATAGAATAGAATCGGATCTTTATTGTCACTGTCACAGGAACAATGAAAATGCGTTTAGCAGCTCAGTTCAGTTTAGCAGCAAAAACACTTAGTACAAAGGGACTGTATACGAAAAATATTCCACAGAGTATTAAGAAAAAGTAGAAATGTGCAAAGCTTCAGAATAAAATATTAACGCACATACGCTACTAAAGTACAACTCGAACTTCTGAAGTGAACAAAATATACAGAGAGAGGAAACTGAGGTGTTTTAATGTTGATAACAAACTTCTTAAAATGTTTTATTCATCTTTATTTGACTCCATTTTAACTTCTTCTTTGATTTGCTGGTTTGGTAACCTCAGTGTTTTCAGCAAAAACAAGCTGAGGAATGTTGTTCAAATCTGCCAAAAAACAATTGGCCCTGGCTTGAATGACCTTGATCATCTGTACTGAACCAGAGCCACTCAGACAGCAAAGGTCATTTTGACAAAGCCCTCCATCCTCCGCATGCAGAGTTTCAGCTTCTTCCATCTAACAGAAGGTACACTTCCCCTGCAGAGCCAAATCAAACCCATATCTCCAATCATTTGTCCCATCTGCCGTTAAGTTTTTAATTAGCCTGTAGACGAGCTTGTTGGGAACAATGCACCATTAACTATGATGACTTATTTACTGTATTTATTATATTTATTGTACTATGTGAGATTGATTGTTTTGGAGATATGTGAGACATGTACACTTCAGTTGCAAATCAAATTGCCCTTCGGGGACATTAAAGATTTTTCAATTCAAAATAAGAAATATACAAAGCTAACTTATGGATATATTGTGTGTTAGGTTGCAGAATTTATTCATTCTTTGGTGAATCAACGTTGCAGAAGACGACGGTGTTTCCATGGTAACTACGAAGCCTCTGAAAAGTCCAAATGGGTCATATCTGATGACCATGAAAAGACGACCAACTGTATTTTACACCAATTATTTACATGTATTGATAGGATTAATAGATCAATTAAACATCAAACATTTAAAATAAAAATAAATAAAAATAAAGTTATTTTAGACATATTTACATCGATATTGTTTGCAAAACGATTAAACGATAAATTAAGGTTCCCATGTCTGCTTAAGGTTAGGTCTGGGTGTTAAATGGTTATGGTTAGGGTATGGTTAGGGGTATTTTCATTGGTAAATGGCCCTTTTGTAAATAAGTTTATTTTTAACACACCGACCTCCACTTCCGGTGGGTTACTTCGTTAGCATTAGCCACATTAGCTGAAGGCCTTAAAAATTTTCAGCCTATGCTTTTATTTTTTGTGGTGGCTTTAACTTTAAAGCAGGAGACCTTTAGGGTAAACAATGCCCCCTTAATTGAAAAGGTGGAAGATTTTTGTTTTTTTTTTCTCATAGTGGATAATTTTTTGGGCTGGTCTCATTTTTTTCTTTTAGTGGATAATTTTTTGGGCAAGTGGATAATTTTTTGGGCAGTTCAAATTTTTTTCTTATAGTGGGTAATTTTTTGGGCAGTTCTCTTTTTTTCTTATAGTGGGTAATTTTTTGGGCAAGTGGATAATTTTTTGGGCAGTTCTCATTTTTTTCGTATAGCGGAAAATTTTTTGGGCTGTTCTCTTTTTTTTCTTATAGTGGATAATTTTTTGGGCTGTTCTCTGTTTTTTTCTTGTAGTGGATAATTTTTTGGGCTGTTCTCTTTTTTTTGTTATAGTAGATAATTTTTTGGGCTGGTCTCATTTTTTTCTTATAGTGGATCATTTTTGGGCAGTTCAAATTTTTTTCTTATAGTGGATAATTTTTTGGGCAGTTCTCATTTTTTTCGTATAACAGATAATTTTTTGGGCTGTTCTCTTTTTTTTCTTATAGCAGATAATTTTTTGGGCTGTTCTCTTTTTTTCTTATAGTGGATAGTTTTTTGGGCTGTTCTCTTTTTTTCTTATAGTGGATAGTTTTTTGGGCTGTTCTCTTTTTTTTCTTATAGTGGGTAATTTTTTGGACTGCTCTCTTTTTTTTCTTATAGTGGATAATTTTTTGGGCTGTTCTCTTTTTTTTCTTATAGTGGATAATTTTTTGGCCTAGTGGATAATTTTTTGGGCTGTTCTCTTTTTTTCTTATAGTGGATAGTTTTTTGGGCTGTTCTCTTTTTTTCTCATAGTGGATAGTTTTTTGGGCTGTTCTCTTTTTTTTCTTATAGTGGGTAATTTTTTGGACTGCTCTCTTTTTTTTCTTATAGTGGATAATTTTTTGGGCTGTTCTCTTTTTTTTCTTATAGTGGATAATTTTTTGGGCAAGTGGATAATTTTTTTTCTTATAGTGGATAATTTTTTGGGCTGTTCTCTTTTTTTCTTATAGTGGATAATTTTTTGGGCTGTTCTCTTTTTTTCTTATAGTGGATAATTTTTTGGGCTGTTCTCTTTTTTTTCTTATAGTGGATAATTTTTTGGGCAAGTGGATAATTTTTTTTTCTTATAGTGGATAATTTTTTGGGCTGTTCTCTTTTTTTTCTTATAGTGGATAATTTTTTGGGCTGTTCTCTTTTTTTTCTTATAGTGGATAATTTTTTGGGCTGTTCTCTTTTTTTCTTATAGTGGATAATTTTTTGGGCTGTTGCACCTCTGGACCACCGTATACAACCGTTTACATTCTGCTGAGTCAGTATTTTAAAAATCATATAAAAATTAACAACTTTTGAATTCTGACCAAATACAAACTGTGAAAACTAAAATGATCTTTTATAACATGAAGTGCAAAGTGTTTTTTTTTTTTTGTTTTTTTTTTTATGCTCATGCGGATACCAGAAGGTTAATAAAAGTCCAGAATGAGCAGAGAGTGGACGACTGGCCTGTGGACTGTGTGAAAGCCACTTGACTTTCATCTGACAGGTGCATCTCAAAGACCAGTGAGTCATCTCCAAGAGGCTGCTCTGCATGAAAAAATCTTCAGAAAAGGCAGAGAAAAAAAAAACAGTGAGTTCAGATGCTGGATTCTTCTACTAATCCACCTCAGGGTGAGATTCACACATGACAGGAAAACCTTCATGTCACTTTGTTATGCACTGAGGTTTTCAGATCAGAGCAGTCCCAACTCACATTAGAAAAACAGAAACGTGTTTACTGACTGAATGACCATCGTACATAATGTCACTTTTGATCTTAAATATAGGCTTGAAGTGAAACAAGGAAGAATTGAGCCTTCTTTTCACAGGACATTACGTTACACAGTGAAACGGCCTCATCTGTCTTCAGCTGACATGAGAACCTAATAAACATGAAATGAAAACTATGCTCCCGTGATGCTTCCACCATTTTACAGCATGAAAAAAACAACCATCATCCTCATATCACGAGGTTTCTTTGAACTGGTGCATGCTTCCTTTAAGCAACATTTATAATCTCCATCTCGCACAGTGAGTCTCAGTTACAGCCACTGATAACTGTGTCACACAAACAGCTCTACTGACAGGTTTATTTCACCCTCAAAGACCTAAACAGCTAACACGTTTAATAACTTCTGAACCCTAATCCCATCAATACATTTAAATAACTCTGGTAAAATGCAGTTTTTCAGCATTTTATGGTCAGATGGCATCATGGTTTGGACTATTGTAATGCTCTTCTTTCAGGATTACCTAAAAAAAGTTTCCGAGTCCTGCAGATGGCGCAAAATGCTGCAGCTCGGGTTCTGACTGGAGCTGGGAAATATGATCATATTACCCCAGTGTTGGCCTTTCTTCACTGGCTTCCATGTCAGGTTTGTGCTGCTTTTAACCCATAAAGACCCAACGAGCCACCGACGACTAAAACCATCTACTGGTCTAAAATGTTTAGTATCTTCTGAACCACTAATCCTATCAATACATGTAAATAATTAGTGTAAAATACAGGTCATCATCTTTTTATGGTCATCAGATATGACCCATTTGGATGTTCAGAGGCTCAGAGGTTACCATGGAAACACCGTCATCTTCTACAACATTGATTAACTAGTAAAATCCATGGATTTGGATCAATGACAGTGGATGGAGACACTTTGTTTATGTTCAGTTAATGATATATATTTACAGAAAAGTCACTTTTTTCCACAGTTTTCTTTGTTTTTGATGTAATAAACCTCAAGTTTAATCTAAGCTTTTATGAACATTTTCATGATCAACACATTAAATAATGGAAAATACCTGATTTATACTGGAAAAAAGCAAAATACAGAGAATAATATTATAATAAATGGTGATAAGTTATTTAAGAAAGGTTGAATACAGAGAAAAAATCATTTGGGAACTGACACAAAAGTAGTACTGGGTCTTTATGGGTTAAGGTGCTTTTATTGACTTATAAAATTTGAAACAGAGCGGCACCTTCTTACTTGACGGAGCTGGTTAGACTGTATGCACCTTCTCGTGCCCTTCGCTCACTAGGATCTGGCCTCCTGACTGTGCCTAAAGTCAGGAAAAACACTGTCGGTGAGCCAGCCTTTTCTTTCCGTGCGCCAACACTTTGGAACAGTCTTCCTCTGGACGTAAGGCAGGCATGCTCTGTGGAGGTTTTTAAAGCAAAGCTCAAGACCCACTTGTTTACTTTGTGTTATATGTCTTAATTTCTTTTTACTGTTAATGTTTTTAGTTTTTATGTTTTATTGTGATTGATTTTATATCTGTACAGCACTTTGATTGAAAGCGCTTTACAAATAAATTATTATTATTATTATTATCTCCCTAGGTCGACATCTTTGTGGTCATGTTGATAAGTTTGTTTACTGTACACGGCCAACGCTCATTTTTTAAATCCCGGGGTTGCACAAGCAATACTTCATCAAAACATCACACCTTGGTTGTGGAACGAGAGGTGTTTTTTTTTTTACACAGTGTTCCAGAATTATGATTCCACCTTTATTAGGGCTCTGTTACTACCTCCAGACGTGTTACAGAGGTGGGACCAGTGGTGTTGTCGGCGTATAACTACTTATTTTTCAGTCAGCATTGTGTATATCCACTTCTAAATCCCCCTAATGCGCACCTTTCAGTCGTATCTGAGTCAAATGGCCCATGTTTTCCCCTAGGATGGTGAAGCCATGACCCACCCCACTCGGCCTCTAATTGGACAGTACTCACTGCCTTCACTGATTAGATTGGTTAACTTTAGGCATGACGACTGATGAGCCAATCAGAGGCAGAGTAGGGCAGGGCATGCCGAAGAAAATATTGCTAATTTAGCGTCAGGGCCGGGGCTCTGCTTAGCTCTGGCCACCTCTGGAGCCTGACTGGACACCTCCGGTGCCAGTGCCACCCCAGCTGATTGACAGGTCACTGCATGTCTCATTTAAAGATGCGTGATTATTGGACATGCTAATGAAAAAGGCAGAATAAACATATTTCAAATGAGTGACACATATTGAGAGAACCTACTTTCATGGAATACATAATTCTGAGGTCAGTTTTCAGGTGGTTTCAGGATGAGTCACTGTTTTAAACTACTGGACATACAACTCCACATTTAGAGGAGAAGAGATTTGGCCCGTAGTTAAACTGTGTGAGTTATGAAAGGCTAACATTATGAAAGGCTAATGTTATAAAAGGCAAGCATTATAAAAGGCTAACATTGTGAAAGGCTAATATTATGAAAGGCTAATGTTATGAAAGGCTAATGTTATGAAAGGCTAACATTATGAAAGGCTAACGTTATGAAAGGCTAACATTATGAAAGGCTAATACTATGAAAGGCTAATGTTATGAAAGGCTAACGTTATGAAAGGCTAATGTTATGAAAGGCTAACATTATGAAAGGCTAACGTTATGAAAGGCCAACATTATGAAAGGCTAATATTATAAAAGGCTAACGTTATGAAAGGCTAATGTTATCAAGGTTCAAGGTAACTTTATTTGTACCCGTGGGTAGATTTGTTTTGCAGCAAGCTTTCGCTCACTGCCGGTCGCTGCGTGCGCATGCGCCCAACACAAATCCTTCGACAGAATTACAGTGGAGATAATGCAAGCACATACATCACATACAAAAGACATAAGACATTATAAACACAGTACACGTGGTCACGTGATGGAACTTTTTCAATGGATTTGGTTGTGGGAGGGGGACGTGTTTGCATCCAAACAACATGAGGCAAACATCCTATATTTGCCTCATGTTGAATACATTTCCATTCCTGCAGCTGCTTGTGTGTCCAGTAAAACCTACAAACTGCTCCTGTTCAAGTCAGGATAATTTTATAATAGTGAGTAAATACTACTGACGGTTTTTGGGTAAACTAAAAGAGTAGTTTTATATGTCACTGTTTCTAAAATGGCATTTTTCTGGACTACTTAAAAAAAAAAAAAAAAAAAAAAAAGTGAGAGTATAAGCACTTCTCCAGGGACCACTACACCACTGGGTGGGACCACATGATCCACCATTTCGTTTACACAAATGTTGTTCTGGAATAAAGGCAAAATATTCCCGGAACAGAAGTGTTGTGTAAAAGGGGCTATTAACCGAATATAAGAACAACCACTGTCATTGGTCCAACTCTATGGGTTTTACTGGTGAATCAATGTTGTAGAAGATGATGGTGTTTCCATGGTAACTACAGAGCCTCTGAACCTCCAAATGGGTCATATCTGATGACCATGAAAAGATGACAAACTGCTTTTTTTTTTTTTTTGTAATTGTCTTTTTTATTATTATTTTCAGGCAGCATTATCTTATCAGCATTTTACATCATGTATGTAACTTCTATATATGTAACGAAAAACAAAAAAACAAAAACATACTGATACAGGGGAGCAATGACAGAAATAGCAAAAATATACACAGTAACTTAAAATAGAGTTAATGTGAAATAACAAGAATATTTCCCATTCCGTTCAACAAACTGCCTTTTACACCAATTATTTCCATGTAGCAGTAGGATTAGTGGATCAATAGGTGTTAAACATTTTCCATCAGTAGATGCTTTTGATTGCCAGTGTTGGACACATACAACACAGGGTGATCCTATTTGTTCCTCAGAATAAACACACTCTTCTTCTTCTGTTGATTGGAGTATATTGATCTTAAAGTACTTCCCTCCAGTCTTTGACTTTTTCTGTTCAGAATCTGACACTGAAGGTTTTCAAACATGTCACTGATGAAAAGAGGCAGTTTCTCTGAACTCAGCCATGAACAAAGACGACGAATGGAAGCAGAGACAACAGAAGACGCTTTTAAGTCTGACTCGTTAATTCCTGAAGTGTCGTCTGTGAGGTTAGGATTGGATGAAGATGCAAATCAGCTGATTGAATTAGAAACAAACTACACTAAGTAACTTTAACCCATAAAGACCCAAACACCCACTGGCAACCAAAACCATCCACTGATCTAAAATGTTTAATACCTATTGATTCATTAATCCTATCAATACATGTGAATAATCGGTGTAAAATACAGTTTGTCGTCTTTTCATGGTCACCAGATATGACCCATCTGGATGTTCAGAAGCTCTAGTTACCATGGAAACACCGTCATCTTCTACAACATTGATTCACCAGTAAAAGCCATGGAGTTGGATCAATGACAGTGAATGGACACATTTGGTTTGTGTTCAGTTATTGATAGATTTTACCGAAAAAGTCACTTTTTTTTCAATTTTCTCTGTTTCTGAAATAATAACCCTCAACTTTTATCTGAGCTTTTATGAACATGTGTGTGATTAGTCAATTAAATATAGGAAAATATCTGATGTTCACTGTAAAAAACACAAAACACAGAAAATAATGTCATAATAAATGGCGATAAATCACATAAGAAAAGTTAAATAGAGAGAACAAATCATTGGAAAATTTCCACAAAAGTAATGTTGGGTCTTTATGGGTTATCCCCCCGATCACCACCAAAATTGAATCATTTGTTTCTTGTGCCAGTATCAACATTTCCTGAAAATTTCACCAAATCCATTAAGTCAAGATTTTTTTTTTTTTTTTTTGCTTAATTCAAGCAAAAAAAATCTGTCAGTGGAACAAATGAAAATTATCTTGGTAACCCATTTGGATGTTCAGAGGCTCCGTAGTTACCATGGAAACACTGTCCTCTTCTACAGCATTGATTCACCAGTAAAACCCATGGAGTTGGATCAATGACAATGGATGGAGACACTTGGTTTGTGTTCAGTTATTGATATATTTACTAAAAACTCACTTTTTTTCATTTTTTTTCTGTTTCTGAAATAATAACCGTCAACCTTAATCTGAGCTTTAATGAACATGTACGGGATTAATGAAATAAATATAGGAAAATACCTGATGTTCACTGTAAAAAATACAAAACACAGAGGATAATGTCATAATAAATGGCGATAAATCACTTAAGAAAAGTTCAATAGAGAGAACAAATCACTGGAGAATTTCTATATCTATCTATATCTATATATATAATACCAGTAGTCTAATTTGCTAGTATTATTGTGGCAACAGTAGCAGTGGAGGCAGCCACAATACAACAATGAGTTAAATAATTTAATATTTGTAATAATGTATTGGTATCCATTACTATTCATTTGAGTTTATATGAATTAGATCAGGCATGTCCAAAGTCCGGCCCGGGGGCCAATCACGGCCCGCGGTCAGATTTTATACGGCCCACAGCTTGGGTTTTATATTATATTATTTATGGCCCGTTTGGACTGTTGAACAGACTACATGAATCATAAAAGGTTCAAAATGCAGTTTCTCCTTTCACCTCATGGTGGCAGCACCACTAACTCTATCGGGCTCTGTGACTTTGCCGTGAACCTTTTTCGCTAATTTCTAACCATGGCGCCTGTAAATAAAAAAACGAAAGTTGACAGTGAGGGCCGCCGCTTCCAGGAGAGATGGGAATTACAATTTTTTTTTCACTGAAAATCGAGGTGATTGTGTTTGCCTAATTTGTCAAGAGACTGTTGTCTTGTTTAAGGAATTCAATGTAAAGAGACAGGAGCAGACAAAACGTGCTAACGCATACGACAAGCTAGCAGGGAGTGAGCGCTCTGAAAAAGTGAAGCAAATTCAAGCTGCTTTAAACTCACAACAGTGACTCTTCATGTGAACCTGAGTTCAGTGAATTCACCACCAGGGCAGGATACCAAGTTGCCAGGTTAGTTGCCTCTAACTGCTGGTGTTATGTACTTGTAGATGTGACACAAAATATTACTTTCTGAATGATTTTGTGAAAGACAAGAGTAAGAGTCATATGTTTTCATCTTAAACGTTAACAGACTTTGTATTACTGAGTAATATATGAGTAATGATTACTCATATAAGTCATGTTTAAAATGAATGTGGGGTTAAGATTTTTATCAACTTGGATGTTTAAGATACTCTATACAGTTTGCTCTATGTTATCTGACTCCAGATATGAAAGGAAGGCAGAACTGTTTTGTTTTGTTTTTTTAATTTGTTCACACCTGAGTGGCTCAGATTTGGTTACATTGCCATTTTAAAAAAATGATATTGTGACAATGAAAATAAAATTGTTGTAGAACAGCGCATTTATATGTCATTTTTACTGTTTAAAAAATGTCTGAAGGGACCACTGGCCCCTGGCAATGTCCACATTATCAGATCCGGCCCTCTTGAAAAAAAGTTTGGACACCCCTGAATTAGATGGATGGATGGATGGATGGATGGATGGATGGATGGATGGATAGATAGATAGATAGATAGATAGATAGATAGATAGATAGATAGATAGAGAGATAGATAGATAGATAGATAGATAGATAGATAGATAGATAGATAGATAGATAGATAGATAGATAGATAGATAGATAGATAGATAGATAGATAGATAGATAGATAGATAGATTTACCCCCAAGGGGAAATTCAAAATACAAAATACGGACACCGCTCCACAAAAACAGTCATATCACATCAACAATAAATAAATAAATGAAATGCGGAGTATAAGTAGCTAAGAATAAGTTAGATTAAAAAGAAAGTAGAATTAAAAGACAAAATGTGTATTCTACTTATCACATCAAAACATAAAAACATTAAAAAAAAACACACAGAAGTCTTCCTGAGCTTCTACGTCCTATATACCCCCACCCAGCAACTAATTAATTTAAATTAATATGGCTATGGGGGGGTGGAGCCAAGCACACAAACAGGATAGTTTATAAATGTAAATAGTTTTATAATTCAATGTTTTTTATTGCACTAAAACAAAGAGAAAAGGTAATTATAGTTCATGATGCTTTTACTTTACTGCTCCGGCCCACTTTAGATCCAATTTGGCTGAATTCGGCCTCTGGAAGAAATGAGTCCGACACCCCTGATCTAAAGTCTCTGTTTTACGTCATTTCCATCTTTTTTAAATATGTTTTTATCTTGTTGCATCTTTTATGTCATTTCTAATCAAATGTTAATCTTACATTTCCTCTGGTTTTCATGTGACTTCACTGAGGTCTACTTTATTTTAAGACTCTTCTTCCGTTTTAATCAGAAACATGAATCCACATGTCGTATTATTGCTCTCTGTTTTTCAGTTCATGACCCACTAAAAGCAGCTCCACAAACCATTTTAGGTCCTGACGCTAACAGAAGGAAACTGAATGGGATGAACTCTGCTTGTGACTCAAAACCAGGTCCGTGCTTTTGTTACGTATTACATTTGATCCTTAGTTTGCTTTCACTCTGCTATTTCGAGGATAAAGACATTGTGTCATCATCATCTACATGTGCTGAATCTTTATTATTTGGCTCATTTTAACCTCTTCTATTCATTCTTCTTCTTTTGTTTTTCACAACAGTAGCTTTGCATATAATCTCATGATTAGTCAGAGTGAGCCATGGTTGGGTTCACACACTTTGTAAAAACAGTTTCATCCCTAATGAAACCACATAAGGGGAAAGAGTCACACAAATACCAGATAGTTGTGGAGGTGTCTTTATTTTTTTTTTTATTATTAGGCTCGAGCCCAGGCACACATGCTAGTGAGGGCCTATTAAAATTTCATGGTTCCATTATTATTTTTTTTTTTTTTGTAACCGGGTGAACAGGGGACTAACAGAGAATTTGGAGGTCCTTGTTTCCTCTTTGATTGTTGGCATGTCTTTGGGATGCGTTCCAGGTTGTAGCCTGCCACGGATGGGCTCGGCGGTGATGTCATATTGCGTGACACGGAAGTGAATCGATCAACGAGGCAAACGTCCCGACCGATAGACCGGACTAGAGAGAGACCTGACTCCAGATCACGCTGCGCTGGGCGGCTATATGTAGTAGCATCACAGGTGGGGAGCGGATCTGCAGCAGTGGCAGCTGCTCGTCTTTCAGACAGGCGAAGCTCATTGTCGGCTTACATCAAAAAAATTGTCAAGTTATTTAAACATACATTCATCCCTTCGTTCCTTTTTAAGAAAATGCTCAGTGACCTTATCGTACCAGTAGGCGTCTTTTCCAGGGACTGGACCAGTGTCCTCTGAATGTCCAGCAGAGCTGGGCTGCTCAGACGGCCTTGGCCCAGTGTGTTGTGGGTGTCAGACTTCAGCCTTTTTAAAAAAGAGATGCTCCTTTCACTACGACCTAGCCGACAGCTTGATTGCTTTAACTATCTACAAAACGATATTAAACTTGAACAAGAAATGATTAAATTATGAAACTGAAACAAGAAAACACTGAAATTATGTTAAATTGAAACAAGGAAGTCCAATGAGTGTGTTTTATTTACAGTGCAAGAAATGAACGAGTAATTTCATAGTGGTTTCTCTCTCTCTTTCACAGCAGAATGTGCGACGGTATTAAACTGAACTGTGTCAGTGAAGGAGCAGATCTGAAAACAGCTGTCAGTCAAACAGGATTCAGCCTTTCCACTGATCCTCCAATCAGCATGTGGGATTCTGGCGTCCGGCCCGGCCGAGCTCCGCCCACAGCTCTATTCACCCCCAGAGACGCCCGGCGTCCGGGGGCGGGACAACATGGTGGCATTTATCCAATTAGCGTCAAGTTTTGAGGCAATGACAAAAACTGTTCCACTCAGTCCCATTGAAGCCCAGAGACGGACACAGTCTACGGACAAATGCACTGAGCAGAGATGGAGGAGAAAACACAGACACGGGAATGGAGGAGAAGTGAACAACATCCAGTCTGTTGATTTGTGATAAAGCTGATTCTGAACAAACTCGTCTGTGAGATGAACGTGTTCGAACACATTTGTAGTCAATGAAATGTCAACACAACCGAACATATTTGAACATTTAATTTTCATAATTTTAGGGGAAGCCGAGCTTCCACTGCAGTCTGGGAGAAATGGCCTCTGGTGTCCAGGTGGAAACAGGAAAACTGGGTTCAAACGGTGTAAAACGTATGTCACACCTATATGTGGCGCTGTACACAAACAGACAGAGGCACAGGATACACTGAAATCACAGAAGAATGCACTGAGCCTGTGCACAAGGTGACGTCTGGGTTTTCTTCTTCTGGTCATGTGGTACTATGGCGTCATCGTTTCCATAAAGTGAACCACATCCAGTCTGATGATTTGTGATAAAGCTGATTCTGAACGAACTCGTCTGTGAGATGAACGTGTTCTAACACATTTGTAGTCAATAAAATGTCAACACAACCGAACAGATTTAACCATTTAATTTTCATAATTTTAGGGGAAGCCGGGCTTCCACTGCAGTCTGAGTGAAATCGCCACTGATCTGCAGGGCAGTTTTTGTTCGTGAATTGGGCTAGCCACTGTGACAAAGACAGACAAAAAAAAAAAGTGCCTTGCCACTGCTGTTGCCTATTTTCTGCAGTTCTTTTGTGAACAAACTACTATACATAAAAAGAGAAAGCCACTCATCTTTCAGTTTCTCTGAGGAATAAAAGATATCGACTAGAAATTTTAGAATTGTGTCCTGTCTCCTCACTTATACCGGGCCACATTTTTATTATCCTCTCATCTCTTTGAACGCAAATTTGACCCCCTGAACGTTAACAAAAAGTCAATTTTATTTGACCAAGAATTCAAGCCTGGCGAAAAATTTTTATTTGAAGTTGCCAAGAAAAAATATCGCAAAATGGCTCAGCAGCTCACCCTCAAAAATCAAAATACATTATGCAGACGGGAGCCCTCCCCAAATTTTTTTCCACGTACAAACATGAAACTTGGTGTAGGACAAGTAACAAATTACATTATGGCCCCGCCCTAAATCCAACAGGAAGTCGGCCATATTGGATGGAAGTGTGGACCTCTAAAATCCCACCCCTCATACTTTCATCATCTCCTCCTAGGGTTTACATCCAATTTGGACCAAACTGGGGGAAAATCACCTACACACATGTGTGATCAAGAGTTATCACCTACATTTTTGATCAAATGTTGGACGTGGCTGTGACGAGTTTGTGATGAAGCGTTCATTTTCAGAAGTACAAAACTGTGTGTATCTCGCAGAATGTCGGATCGAGCCCACAATACGGTGTCCTCTCACCGTCAGATGGCCTCAGCGGTTTTCTTCCTCTATTTATTTCTGCATCGCCTATTTATTTCTGCATGGCTTTTTATTTACATTTTCTATATCTCTTTGCATTTTCTTCCTCTAGAGCAGGGCTGTCAAACTCATTTTGGTTCAGGGGCCATATTTGGCCCAGTTTGATCTAAAGCGGGCCAGACCAGTAAATTAATGACTTAATAACCTACAAATAATGACAAATCCAAGTTTTTCTTTTTGTTTTAGTACAAAAAAAAAACCCCAATTAAATTATGAAAATGTTTACATTTTACAAAAAATATGTAAAAAAACCTGAAATTTCATTTGAAAAATCAGTGCAATTTTAACAATATTATGCCTTGACTTATTATTTATACATGTACATTTACACACAATGTTCCATAAACATTTGGTAGAATATTGTTAAGATTTTGGAGTTTGGAACAAAAATTTCAACAATTTCTATAATATTACATCTCTTATTATTAACACAACTACAGATCACAGTGGATCTATAAATGCACAAAATATTTAGTAACAGGCAGAATATTGTTAAAATTGCACATTTGGGGTTGTTCATCTTTGTTTTTATTTATGTATTTATTTTCATTTTATTGTGAAAGAATAGTTTTGTAAATGTAAATATTTTCACAGTGTAATCTTATTTTTTAACTTAAATTTTTTCCACATAATTTTTCACAAAGACAATTTGTAGTTGTCATTATTTATGGGTTATTGTGTTGTTATTTTAACTGTAGATCACATTGGTCTGTATGTGGAACCTGAACCAAAAGGATTTGGACAACCTGGACTGTTCAGGTTCATTTTTGCACTTTCATCCTGCAGGGCCGGAGTGGAACCTTTGGTGGGCCAGATTTGGCCCCCGGGCCACATGTTTGACACCTGTGCTCTAGAGGAAGAAAATGCAAAAGGGGAATACTGAAGAGGTAAATATGACTATAAATAAAAAAAAATGACAATAAATTAATAAGATGTCAGATGAAAATAAAATATAGAAATAAACAAGACAAGAGATAAAGAAAATGTGAATAGAAAGCAACGCAGAAATAAATGCAGGGATAAAAATTAAATAAGGAACAATATTAATAAGGACAAAATAGATAAATAAATGGTACGGAAATGAACTTATCAAGCCATTTTTATATTTCTATATATATATATTTTTTTTAATATGGCAGGTTCAGTCCTCCATAGTTAATATCCTCAGTGTAATTTCTGCATTTCACCCTTTCATTGGACTGGACCCTTAAATGGGCTGGTTTTGGCCCTTATTGTACCATATTCTTCATGAAAACGCATCAGAAATACATATAATTAAAAGAAGGAACTGATAACATCCAGATGCAGGTGGGTTATTACCCAGAGCGCACCACACAGCTCAGATGCGTCTGACTTCACCTTCATAACGACAGCTCTCATCTCTGTTATTACATCTGAATGAGGAGGATAATACGCCTCCATCACAAAGCCCAGGCTGGATCCTCTTACACCGTACCTGTGGGCTATTACCAGCACCTGAGGAGAAATAATACCAGTCAGCCGCTAAAAGTGTGATTACCACATCTTGTGTCTGGATGCAGCACAGAACATGGAGCCGGTTCTGGTAACGCTGAGCATCTCCAAGTTCCAGCAGCTTCGAAAGAAGGCGCTGAGTGTTTTATTCTTAGTGGAACAACAAAAGACATGAAGGCACTAGAGTTTTTAGGGTTTGTATCAGTAAACAATCCATGCTCGTAGTTGAATGTACCCACTTGAAAGCAAATAGTAAACCTGAGAGGCAGATTCTGAGGTCGGGCAGGTTGTGTTCCATCTCATACTCAGTTTCTAGTTTGAATAACACCCTGGGTGAGACTAGGGATGGGAATCGTTAAGAATTTAACAATTCCGATTCCATTATCGATTTTGCTTATCGATCCGATTCCTTATCGATTCTCTTATCTCTTCCCATTGAGTGAGGGAATTAAAGAGTACAAACGGGTGTGTTTGCATTAACTGTCTTTTACATTTCCATCTGCACAGAAAATATAACATATACAGTTTGTACAAATAAGAAGAACAGATGACGCATGGCCTGGTTCGCAGGGGCGGCGGCATGCAGTGAAAGCGAAACTTAAGACTCTTTACTAATTCCTCTATTGCTGCATTTCTACTATGTGGAACCGGTTCGACTCGGCTTGTCTCCCGTTGTTGTGCACCTCATTCCTCTCCTCTACCTTCGGAAACTTGTATTTGGGTACGACGTTTGTTGCCCACACTGGAACCGGAACCGGCCCAGCATTCACTCTGCCGCTACATTCACAAGCGTCGCTAAGTAACGAAACAAATACATGACATTCCTGTAAATGAATCACATGCTGTGGACAAATGTTTGAGGATATTGAAGGGATTCCACCTTTTGAAGACATGGAAGCTTTGACAGTGTTCAACTGGACCTGGTGTCGTCTGTTTAGACCGTTTCTGCCTCAACACCATGTTGGCGAAGTTCTGACCAAAACAATGCAGCGCACGTATGACGTCATCGCTCATTCGCAATGAAGGCAGAATCGATTAGCAGAATCGTTAAGCAGGCAGGCAAACGATTCCAAGGAATCGAGCCACTGGGAACCGGTTCTCGATTCCCATCCCTAGGCAAGACCCCCCATGACCCCCTGAATCTGTGACACAAAACAGCCATGAATTGTACATTTAAATAAACATGCCGTTGTATGCTATTAAAGGGGTCATATTTTGCTAAACCCACTTTATTAGTCTTTGGTTCATTTATTTGTGTATTTGGACCCCCTGATGCCTGATGGATGGACCTTCCCTTCCTTCACTTATTGGTTGAACTACAGTTTTTATGGTTATGGTCATATTGGTTTTATAGAAACAAGTGGGTGGAGTTGGAGAAGAACAAGAGGTGAAACTGGAACTTTCTGAACACCATCGAGTCATCTCAGCTCCTTAAAGGGCTCATATTTAGCTAAACCTACTTTTATTAGTCTTTGGTTCATTTATTTGTGTATTTTGACCCTAACAGTTCATACAGTTTGAATTTGAACCCTCCAGGTGCTGCAAAGCTATTTTTATATTCATTCCGGCAAAAATCGAGTTAATTTCTGCAACTCGTTTCAATTCCTTCTTAATTTGTTACACTTTATAACTAGTTACATCACAACATTTGTACATATAAGGTCAAGACTTCCGACGAACATTTCTCTGAGTACGACATAATTGTTTGTCAATAGCAGTGGTTGTAGTAAAAACTGAAAATATGTCCAAACTTCGAGCCGATTACCTCAAATGTTCAGTTGTTGGTTGTATTAATGAACACAAGTGGTTGAACAGGACAGAAAGCACGGTCGACAACCTGAAGGTGGCGGGGCAGGAAGTGGTTCCTTTGGATTTCAAGGGCCAGCGCTCAAAACGACCCTTCTGGTGTCATTAGTCAGAAATAGGGTACTACTTATGTGGCAGTTCCAAAATGTATATATATTTTTTTGTCTATATTTAACTTTTGTTAAGTGGTTTTTCACCATTATCCTCTGTATTTTGTGTTTTTACAGTAAAAACCTGGTATTTTCCTCTATTTAATTCACTGATCATGTGGATGTTCATTCAAGCTCAGATTAAAGTTGATGGTTATTACGTCAGAAACAAGAAAACCGAAGGAAAAGTGTCTTTTTCAGCAAAGATATATCACCAACTCTTTTATGAAAATCTGCGTGATCAATAAATGAGATATAAAAAAAACACCATGTCTCTACATCTTACTTTTCCTACTTGATTTATCAACGTTTATCATAATATTATCCTGTGCATATATTTTTTTTCTTTACAAATCTTGTATTTTACAATATTTAATTTTGTGAATTTTGTAAATACAAAGCTTGTTCTATCAAAACACAGAAAAACTGAAGATTGAGTGACTTTTTCAGCTAAATACATCATTAACTGAACATAAAAACAAGTGTCTCCATCCACTGTCATTGATCCAGCTCCATGGGTTTTACTGATGAAATAATGTTGTAGAACACAGGTGTCAAACACGTGGCCTGGGGGCCAAATCCGGCCTGCCAAAGGGTCCAATCCAGCCCCTGGGACGAATTTGTAAAATGCGAAAATAACACTGAAGATATTAACAATCAATGGCGTTAAAATCATTTTAGGTCAATTCAATCTAAAGTGGATCAGACCAGTAAAATACTATCATAATAACCTATAAATAATGAAAACTGCAAATATTCCTCCTTTTTTTAGTGTAAAAAAAAGTAAAATTACACAAAAATGGTTCCATTTACAGACTGGCCTTTTACAAAAATGTCTGAAATGTGGAATTTTAACAATATTCTGCCTGTTACCAAGTGTTTTGTGTATTTGTAGATCCACTGTGATCTGTAAGTTGTGATGCACATGTGTAAACGGTGAATTAAGGTGTAATATTGTTAACATTGCTCTTATTTTTCGTAAGAATTTTCAGGTTGTTCATATTTGTTCATGTTATGCTCAAGTACAGTTCGTAGATGTAAACATTTTCATTATAGAATTTTACTTTTTTCACTCAAAAACAGAGAAAACGTTGGAGTTGACATTATAAGTTCTTATCCCATTATTTGTATTATTTTACTGGTGCGGCCCAGTTTATATCATATTAGGCTGTGTGTGGCCCCTGAACTAAAATGAGTTTGACACCCCTGTTGTAGAAGATGATGTTTCCATGGTAACTATGGAGCCTCTGAACGTCCAAATGGGTCATATCTGATGACCCTGAAAACACGACAAACTGTATTTTAAACCCATTATTTACATGTACTGATAGGATTAGTGGATCAACAGGTATTAAACAGTTTAGATCAGTAGATGGTTTTGGTCTTTATGGGTCATTAAAGTATTCAGATTGTTATTCTTATATATTGTATTCATTGGCCGTCAACCAGGAAAATAACATTGGCTTTATTTGTAGTTGATGTGTGTTGGAAAGGCCACACAGAGCTCTGTCTCTGCAGGCACAAAGGAAATAGATCAAAAGTGAAAAAGCAAAAGGAAGGAAGGAAAACAAAACCCTGAGCAGGAGGATGAGCTTTATCCGAGTAAAGCTGATGTTTACTTCTTTTTCCCGGCAATTACCTCCCTGAAAGATAACAGCTGTCGGAAACAAACCCGGTGTGAGCTTCAGCGGTTACTGACCCAAAAACCAAAGCAATGAAGGAAAGTTAGTTTGAGTTTGGAAAGAAATAAAACATCCATCATCAGTTCTTCTGCCCTTTAAAGATCATTCATGCCTTGATCAAAGAATTAGATCGACAAACTCATTTTCTGAGACCGGATGTTGTCATTTTCAAGGAAATGCACTAACTGACTTTTTAAATTTTACATTCTCTTTTGAAACTCTGCACTGCAACTTTTACTTTAATATGTGTGTGTTTTTATTTTTATTTTATTTTATTTTATTTTGATTTTATGTGTTGTTTTCTTACTCGCTGTTTTTAATCACCTTTTATATGTTTCTTTTATAATGTTTTAAATGTGTTTCTTTTTGTTTCTTTTATTTCAATGTCCTGTGTGAAGCACCTTGAATTGCCTTATTGCTGAAATGTGCTATACAAATAAACTTGCCTTGCCTTGCCTAATGCTAATAGGTCACAAAGATTCTTACAAACGACGGGTTTGTACGAATCTTCCAGTTCTTATGAAATCTGGACATCGTAGACGTACGCCCTCCACGATTGTCTTCGAACTCCAGATTTCGTACGAACTGGAAGATTCCTACAAACCTGTCGTTCATAAGAATCTTTGTGACCGAGGCATTATGACAGCGTTCAGTCTCAGAAAAGGAAAAAAAAAAAACAGCTGTTTTTGTTCTGGGTTTTGTTTTGTTTTTTTATTTCTGTCAGGTAGTAAATTTCTGTTTTGTTATTAGAAAGAGAAAATGAAAATCAATCCATTTTTTTTATTTTGGTTTATCTGTTTTCACACTGAAAAAGAAAAACACCTTGAAATTCAATTTTAATTCTTCTATTTAAAACAAAAATCAATTAACCACTAGTTACTGTTTTGTTTCTGAAAAGGAAATCCAATTACCAAAAGATACACTGACCGTTTGCTTATTTCCAATTTTTAATTTGTGCGTACAATCGAAAGAATGAAAAACAACTCATTTTTGGATTTTTTTAATTTGTGCATGAATAATAAAATAACAAGTCAGTTTTGTTTTCCGATTGTGGATTCTCAACTGATTTTGAAAGAACGAATGATACATGAGTCACACCTAATGTCATAAGAACTGGTGTGATACAACTTCATTTATTGAGGTCAGTCTGCTGCTGGATAGAACTTGTCGTGCCTTAAAATATGAATCAGTAAAGTAACAGTGTGAGTGAGTTACAGGAAGCAGAAAGTGGTGGTGTCACCAAAAACCATCATCTCGGTGTTTTTCTCATTAGACTTAAAAAAAAACAAAAAAACCACCTGTTTTATAATCTACTGCAACAGCCATTAAACTAGGCTCCAATAAATGTATTTCCAGTCTGAAACATGTCTGAATAATGTCTGACTTTTAGATCAGTAATTTGCATCACTGAGTACATCTGCAGAAACATTTGTACGGTTTTGTTTGGTTTTGCAGCTGTAGTTTCGTTTTAAGGTGTCCCTGAACTCCACAAGAGGCTGTGCACATTTACACAGCAGCTCAGTCTATCAATCATTTTATTTACAGAGCGCTAAATCATTACAAAAGTTATCTCATGACACTTTACATGTGGAGCCGGTCAAAACCAGACTCTCAGCTGTAACTTCATTAAAAGCTGATCAGTCCAGATCTGTCGGTCATTAATGTTGTATGTTCTCCAACTGTGACGCTCCGGGATTGGAAGATAAGAATACAGGGTGGGGAAGCAAAATTTACAATGAACATTTAGTTGTTTTTTCTCAGCAGGCACTACGTCAGTTGTTTTGAAACCAAACATATACTGATGTCATAATCATACCTAACACTATTATCCATACCTTTTCAGAAACTTTTGCCCATATGAGTAATCAGGAAAGCAAACGTCAAAGAGTGTGTGATTTGCTGAATGCACTCGTCACACCAAAGGAGATTTCAAAAATAGTTGGAGTGTCCATAAAGACTGTTTATAATGGAAAGAAGAGAATGACTATGAGCAAAACTATTACCAGAAAGTCTGGAAGATACTATTAAAGAAGAATGGGAGAAGTTGTCACCCCAATATTTGAGGAACACTTGCACAAGTTTCAGGAAGTGTGTGAAGGCAGTTATTGAGAAAGAAGGAGGACACATCGAATAAAAACATTTTCTATTATGGACATTTTCTTGTGGCAATTAAATTCTCATGACTTTCAATAAACTAACTGGTCATACACTGTCTTTCAATCCCTGCCTCAAAATATTGTACATTTTGCTTCCCCACCCTGTATGCATACATGGATATTTTTTTATTTTTACAGAATTGTGGTTTTTTTCTCGTATCTTTTATGTGACTCCCTGAACCACTGCACAAGACTTCCTGTGTGTTTATGTATGCACAAATGGCAAATAAAAATTGAATTGTAAATTTTGCTTCCCCACCCTGTATATGGATATGTGACAGAGCAGCAGATGATCACTGCTTTAGATGTTTTGGTCCTGAAGCTCTTACATAACACACATAGTGACCTCAACCCCTGAATCTGACATCATTAAGCATTTATTCATTATCATTCCACCTCACACACCAGGAGATCTGGAGATTCAATGAATCACTGATGAGTTTGTGTTCAGCTAACACCAGCTTTCAGCAGACGGTATTTACACCATCCAAACTATGTGGTGTAATTAGCACTGGTCTATTATGAATTAGATGTTAATTCACCAGGTTTATTTGCATAAAAAGGGGACAGTTTTTCACTTAATTTATGAACATTACCTAATTTACAACCTTGCAAATAACAAAGGTGTAACATTAGCGCTACCTACTGTGAATTCCATACTTTGTGAATTCCATCTTTTTGTCTCTTAGTCTTGTTTTAATTTGTTTGTTGATTTTTTATCCTTTCTGCACTTTCCTTTTGATTAATGTTTTATTCTCTAGGATTTTAATGTAATTTTATGTCTTTCTCTGCCTTTCTAAAGCACTTTGAATTGCCTTGTGGTGCTACAGTCACGGAAAAAATTATTAGACAACCCTTGTTTTCTTCAATTTCTTGTTCATTTTAATGCCTGGTACAACTAAAAGTACATTCATTTGGACAAATATAATGATAACAACAAAAATCGCTCATAATAGTTTAATTTCAGAGCTGATATTTAGCCATTTTTCATGTTTTTCTTAATAATAACCAAAATCACTTCAGTTCTTACATCATTATCTATAGCATTGTACTGACAAAAACAGAGCTTTTAAGCATTCCATGGTTTCTTTTGTTACAATAATAATAGTAATAATACATTTTATTTGTATAGCGCTTTTCATGGAACTCAAAGACACTTTATATACAGCAGATAAAAACAGAAACCAAATACATTAAAAACAGATTAAAAAAACAGCTATATGAATATAAAAGAGTTAAACATTAAACAGTAAAAGCAATCTTAAATAAATGAGTTTGAGTCTGCCACCCACTTTTGTGCAATGGGTGCATGATTTACTTTTCCTTTTAAAGTTGGAAAAGATTAAGTTTTCAGTTCGTGGACAAATTAATTTGTTTTATCAACAATGGAATCCTTTTTTCTCTACTGTCAACAACAGTGTCCTGCTGTCTCCTACGTCCTTTTGACGGAGAAATGTGTTGTTAGTTTACATTATATTAACTCTTAATCAGCCCTGAGTATTGTAAAGAAGAGTTGATAACATTATTACCTCCGCCAGAGGTATTGTGATCACTTTGCTTTGTGTGTTTGTGTGCATGCGTGTTTGTTTGTTTGTTTGTTAGCAAGATAACTCAAAAAGTTATGGATGGATTTTCATTAAATTTTCAGGAAATGTTGATACTGGCACAGATCTGTCTTGGCAGACGTCTGCGCTCTCCGAGTGGTTTTGTAGTTTATCTTGTTGTTGTTGTTGGTTTTTTTTGTTGTTGTTGTGGGGGTTTTTTTTGGCTTGTTTCAGTTTTTTTTTCCCCTTTTGAGGGGGTTTAATAGGTTTGTAGGTTTGTTGTATAATTTGTTTGTATATATTGTGTCTGTGTGGTTCCTTATGTATAAGTAGATGTTTATGTAAATGTATAATTTGAAATAATAAATAAATAAATAGAACGAATGAATGAGTTTTTAAAAGGGATTTAAAGGTGTTGAGGTCAGGGCAGGTGGGAGGAGTTCCAGAGGGTTGGAGCAGCAGTAGAAAAAGCTCTGTCCCCCCAGGTTTGGTGCTTGGTTTTTAATGGTGGGACGAAGAGGTGAGCAGAAGAGGATGGAGGATGGGGGGGGTGCAGGAGGGGGCATGGGGCTGAAGTAGGTCGATGTGGTGGTGGTGGTGTGTGTGTGTGTGTGTGTGTGTGTGTGTGTGTGGGGGGGGGGGGGGTGATGGAGGGTTTTATGGGTGAGGAGGAGGATCTTGAATGTTATTCGGTGTTTGACAGTGAGCCAGTGGAGATGGTGGAGGGCGGGGGTGATGTGACCGCCTGAACGATTGTGGGTGAGGAGACGAACGGCAGAGTTCTGAATGAGCTGGAGTTTGTTTAGGAGTTTACAGGTCACATGATACACACAGGAGTTAGTACTTGATTGCATAACTATTGTTCTTGATGACTTTTGATGGTCTAATAATTTTTCTGCGACTGTATATGAATGAATTTGTCTTGCCTTTTTTTTTTTTTTTTGGTCAGTGTATTTTTATTCATTTTCAGTTTTTCAAACATACAAAAAGTAAGACAAACACTGAGACATATAACAAAGGAATAAAAAAATAAATTAATTAAAAAAAATAAAATAAAAGGTTCCACTATGTCATTACTAGGGATGCACTGATACCACTTTTTTCCAGACTGAGTATGAGTACTTACATTTGAGTACTTGCAGATACCGACTACCGATACGGGTACTTAATAATCCCATTCCAGTTGTTAGTTCTTTTTGTAAATGTGCTTTATTGTCGTTGTCATTAGTCTGACTGGAACAAAGTGCTGCTACTGACATTTAATGTGTTGGGATGAGCGTTTGTCAATTAATCCACCAGGGGGCGCCGCTCTGAATTAACCATACTGGACAAATACCACAAGGAAGAGTAAAGTTTTTTGAGAAGAAGAGGAAGAAAGTCAGTAATAACAAACATGGAGATGACAGAGGTAACACTAATGTGATACTAATGTTGCAGCGTTTTCTCTGGTAAGGTTTAAAAGTTTAGCTTCAGCAGGAAGAGAAAAGAGACATGAGTGAGAAGTTTGGTTTTCATTTCTGCTGGCGGCGGTCCGCACCGCTCCGTACCCCCATAGTATTATCAGTAGGATGTAAGCCGGTCCAGCCCTGGGTAGTTGTCCTAAATGTGTCAGTAGTTTTTCTCTAACTCCCACAGTGGTTCTTTGAACACATCCTCTACCTCCACCGTTCCGCTGGTATTCTCTGTCTCCACCAGCACCTGGAAAACAGATGGAATGTACGCAGAGGACGGACAGAACGCTGCATCCGTATCCATCTGTGTCTTTAACGTTACTGTCAGTCAGCGTTACTTTTATCACCGTCGTTTGTTTCGAAAAATCTCCACACTCTTCACACTCCTCACACATTATTCCTCCTCCTTGTACCTGCTGCACTGAACTGGGAATGTCACACGGCCGTAAGTGGTATCGGTGCATTTGTATCGGATTACTTTTACGAGTACGAGTACGTGTACACATACTGAGTATCGGAGCCGATGCCCGATACTGGTATTGGTATCGGAGCATCCCTAGTCATTACCCAGTTACTTTGTACACAGAACACATTAACCGGAGTCCAGGTGCATTGTCGGCTGTTCTACATAAGAAATAAAAGGATGCCATACCTCATTAAACTTCCCCGTTGATCCATTCAGTGTGTATCTAATCTTTTGTATTTTAAGGAAAAACATGACATCACACATCCATCTGCCAAAGCAGGGGGGTTTGTCATTCTTCCAATTTAAAAGAATGAGTCCCCGTGCTAAAAGGGAGGAGTAGGCCATACTATTAAACTGTGGTTCTTTGTAGAGGGAGATCTGCTAACGGTACGCCAAAAAGTCCGATTAAAGGGGCAGGGGTCAACGGTCAGACCTGAAACTGTTGAATGTGCTTCAAATATTTGTCTTGCCTTTTTGACTCATTTTCACTGTGTGTGGATCTGGTTCTTTTCCTTTAGCTACATTTGTGTTGATCACAGTGTAAACTAGAAGCACTTCGAGAGCGCAGACCTCCGCCAAGGCTGATCAGTGGGCCCCCCCGTGGGCCCCCCCGCCCCCGAATACCACCAAAATTTAATCATTTCTTCCTTATCCCATTTCCAACAAACCCTGAAAATTTCATCCAAATCTGTCCATAACTTTTTGAGTTATGTTGCACACTAACGGACAGACAAACAAACAGACAGACAAACAAACAAACAAACAAACCCTGGCAAAAACATAACCTCCTTGGCGGAGGTAATTAAACGTCGTACCATAGATATAATATTACTGTCTGCTCCAAAACAGGTATTTTCAATTATAGATTTGACATGACTTTCACACATAATAATACACATAATATTATTTATGCATGTGTTACTTTTAGACCTAAAGGTTGTTGTGTTTAATACAGATCTGCACAAGTCTAAGGTCACCTTTAACAGGCGTGTGAAGAGCTGACTTATTTATTTCTCAGTTCCTCTATTAAGATAACACAGGAAATATATGAACAGGATCAAACACAAAACCGTCAGAACTGAATGACGGCATTTTTAAGTGATGTTGTGGTACACGTCCTTCAGAACTACTCCTGTTTAGACTTCTCAACACTATTTTTTAGACTGTCTTCCCAGAATGAATGAATGAATAAATTTATTTTTGGTTTTACATCAGTCATGGTACTCAGTACATCAACTGTAATAAACATAAAAACCAAAAAAGAAATAGGCTAGAAGCAAAAGCTTATTTTTTGCCTATCCTTTTCAACTAATACATTACTTACATCAACTTAAATATGTACAGCATCCAGCATTTACACCATAATAATAACAAATAAAAAAATAAAATAAAAAAAAAGTCAACAACAAAAACACATCTACCATCTCAATTCAATATTTCTGAATAATTTAAACCTAAAGTGCTCCTTTTTTTTTTTTTTTTAACTTCGCCAAAGGAGTGGATAACTTAAATGCATCAGAATCTTTGTTTTTTGTTTTGTTTTTTTGTTTTTTTTGTTTGTTTGGTTTTTTTTACATTTTTTTTATTTATTTCTCATTTTTATCAATACCAGTACAATACAATCTCCTCAGGTTGAGGGGCAGGAAAAGAAACAAACAAAAAAAATTAATAAAACAGAAAAATAAACAAATAAAAAGAACAGCCTGTGTTGGTGTCAGAATATTTAAGGTCCCTTAATAGAATCTTTGTTTTTAATGCTGTTCATATATTTGCTATTATTCCAGTTGTATCCTGATGCAGAAATTGACAAACGCATATGAATCAGAGTCAGAATACTTTATTTTTTATACGTATTATCAATATGTACTTACTAAAATGAACCTAGTGCTGGCCCAAGACTGTTACTGTACATGCACATTATATACAATTCAATTCTTTGGATATTTGTGCTTTAAGATCTCTATTTATACACTAAAATAAAGGAAAAGGATGTTACTCATGTTGTTCAAGGTCTTATTTATCTTTGGTAAACTATGAGTCTGTCCTGGTTAAACAGACTCTGAACAGTTTGGTTTGTTTACATATTATTTTTGCTGATTTGGCTAAACGTAGTCAGCGCTGATCGTTATGGAATAGCTGCAGTTCTGTGGTTACTGCTGTTAGAAATAACCTTACACTGAGCTCTGCCTAATAAACTGGGGTTACTCTGTCTCCTCCTGCACCACAGCCTCAAATGAAACATCCATCACAGTTATTAAAGGAATACGTCTGAGAGCCACCTCAGTTTATAACCAAGTGGTTTTCAACTTGTTCCCCATCTGCACGTCTGTGACGCCCTGCGGTGATTCATTTGAACCACAGTGTCTTTCCTCACATTCACACATTACACATTATTGATTCAGTCTCTGCTCAGAATCAATCAATGAGCATTTTCTGTCCGTTTTGTGAATTGATTTTTTAAGAATAAAGACATGACGTTGAGCTGTTAGGCTATCAGGACAATTCTGTTTTCTTTCTTTTATGAAGTCATAGAATCATCTTTATCTGCAAAATCAATAATTGTCTTCACAGTGAACAGAGTAGTGCTGATGCAAAATTCAAAGAGTATCTCATGAATAAAGAAAAGTAGAATCCGATAAGCTGGACAGAGCAGGCATTTCAGTACAATAGACATTATCTTTTATTATCTGTCCATCCCAGAGTGGAACAAGTGATGCCAGGCACGACAAACTCCACCACCTCGCATGTATTGTAGTTTATTTTGGCATCGATCCAGCTGATGTCATCATGTCTATGTATGTGCTGATGTCAGCATAGATAATCACATCTGTTTTGAGTCACTGGCAGTCTATAAACCTAATTTGGTATGAATTCAACCAATAGTTGTGCTGCTACAGTGTTACCAAAGAAACAAACCGAACTAAAAATAATACCCCTTCCCTCCCCTTCGGGGGTGGGGTAACAATCACAAAACATACATTAACCCTTTCATGCATGAACTAGAAGCACTCGGAGAGCGCAGACCTCCGCCAAGGCTGATCAGTGGCCCCCCCCGTGGGCCCCCCCACCCCCGATCACCACCAAAATTTAATCATTTCTTCCTTATCCCATTTCCAACAAACCCTGAAAATTTCATCCAAATCTGTCCATAACTTTTTGAGTTATGTTGCACACTAACAGACAGACAAACAAACAAACAAACAAACAGACAGACAAACAAACAAACAAACCTTGGCAAAAACATAACCTCCTTGGCGGAGGTAGTTATGAGAACCTTAATCAGGATTTTTTTCTGAGTGTTTTTATCCCTCTTTAGGCATAAAAATAACAATTCTATTGATTTTTTTTTAGCCTATTTTTAATGGAGTTACAAAAATGTCCACTCAGCTGGACACCATACATTTAGTTTTAGAACCAAAGAAACTTGTATTTACTGATGTATTACGTGAAAACTATGAAATACAAATATTTTTAATGCTGCTAATCTGATGTTTTCTCACATTTTAACATACCTGCATGGAGATAATATGCAAAAAAAAAACAACAACTGTTAATTACAGTCTAATAACAATTAGCAGTTTTTTTACTCTCAAACATCTTACTGCAGATCAGGTTTATCTAGAACAGCAAAGTTACTTTAATGGTATGAATTGCAATATATGGGATGATGCATTAGCATCCACTGTGTTGGCTGATATGGAACTAAAACCACAAAATCCATGAATATACAAGAGAACACTTTTGAACAGCTGTCCACTGTAGTGACCAGTGTGCATGAAAGGGTTAATGACCATGACATCCTGATGATCTGCTGATAATGGTGTTTACAGCTGGTGCACCATGTGTAAACGTGTGCAGCCTCTTTAGGAGTTCGGAGACCCCGTCAAACATGTGTATGTGTGACACCAAACAGAACATTGGTACTAATGCGTCTGTATATAACCTCAGTGACACGTAGCATTATTTTAAAAATCCAACATGAATCAGATGTGCTTCAGACCTGCCTGAAATACATTAATTGGAGCTTATTTTGTTGGACGTTGCAGTACATTGTGTTACACAGATGAAATATTATATAAGCACCAATGTTGTGGAGAGCTCTGTGTGTGCATCTCTGCTTATCACAGACTCGCAGTCTGAGGTTCGTAAAAGCAGCAGAACACAGGTGGTACCGTACATTATGCTTTACATAATCCTGTTTCACATTCTCTGCAAAGAAAAAACTTGTGGAAGTGCACATTTCTGTCTGTTTTATGGTGATCTACTGTACAGACATGCAGCTACCTCACTGTAACCCTTTCATGCTCAGTGGTCACTCCAGTGGACAGCTATTCTCCAGCTGTTCTGTTGTTTATTCATGGGTTTTGTTGTTTTAGTTCCGTATCAGCCAACATAGCAGACTCTTACGCATTATCCAAAACACTGCAATTCATACAATTACTGTAACTTTGCTGCTCTTGATAAACCTGATCTGCAGTAACATGTTTTAGTGTAAATAAATTGCTAATTGTTATCAGACTGTAATTAACAAACAGTTTTTTTTTTTATATCCTCCTGAGACCCAGCAATGCATTTTGTCCTCTGTAGGGGACAAAAGTTTGACAGTTTTACTTTAAAAATGCTGTGCATTGCAAAGGACATTCCATTAAAAATAAATAAATAAATAAATAAAAATAACACTGGGTTACAAAAAAAATGTTTTTTACAAGTTGTCTAGGTTTTTTCAACTGAATTAGGACCATTTTGCACCGCTAAATCCAAAAATGACATCTGTTTTTCTCAATCAGGTCAGGTTTTTTTGCTAATTTCATTTTGAAAAATTTCTCACTGCTCACAAAATATAATAATTAATACCAAAATAAGATTGGTAAGCACACTTTATGAAACTTGTGACTTGATTCCTGTTAGGTACAATGGTGTATTCACCGCAGATGTAGCAGAATACGTCAGGCTTATTTTTGCAAGATCTTCTAGTCGAAGCCATTTCATTCACCTGTAATATTAAAAAAACCATTAATCATAAATTGGCAAAAGTAAAATCTTCAGAACTCGTTTATTGCAAGAAATATGAAAGAATTTTGTATCATATGATGTGAAAATGCCCATAAATGTAAGCAAAAATGTTCAAAAGCCAATATGTAGCATAGTTGAGAAAGTTGACCTGATTGAGCAAAATGAATGTGATTTTTGGATTCAGCACACCAAAATTATCCTAAATCAGCTCAAAAAACTGAAACAATAAATTTGTTGTTGACCAGTGTAATTTTAAAAAAAACTGTTGCATTGTTCAGTTTCCAATCAAGACAATTTTTTAATATAAAAAAGCTAAAACTGTCAATTTCCTGGGTGTCAGGAGGATATTATCGCCATGAAATGAGTAATAACTAATATTAGAGTATGATGAAATGTGAGAAAACAGTAGCAATTTAGCAATTAGCGGCATGAAAAATGATGATGAGTTTTAAATAAATATTTCTTTGCTTCAAAACTTAAATGCATTAAATGCATAAAGCTGAGTGGACATTTTTGTAACTCCACGAAAAATAGGTTCATAAAAATTTAAAACAAAAAAATCAATTGCATTGTTTTTTTCATGCCTAAAGAGGAACAATAACACTCAAGAAAAAAATATTGACTAAGGTTCTCATAATTCATGCATGAAAGGGTTAAGGAGCTTTGATTCAGTGGATCATTTACATTCACTTTTACATTTATGCATTTGGCAGACGCTTTTTTCCAAAGCAACTTACAGAGGAAGATTTAACAATAAAGCTCTCTCTCTCTCTCTCTCTCTCTCTCTCTCTCTCTCTCTCTCTCTCTCTCTCTCTCTCTCTCCTTCATTTGTAAAGCACTCTGGGTTTCCGTCCCTCTCTATGATTCTGTGCTGATGTATTGTGTGTGATTATATTGTATGTGCTGCTTTTGTATGTGTGGTTTATATGTGCTGTCTCTGTATGACTGTACTGATGCTTCACTGTCCTCTTTTATCTTTTATCTTTTTTATCTTTATTGATTTATCTTGTTTCTTAGCTGTCTTAATAACTCTCTTTTTAATTAACCCTTTCATGCACGAATTATAAAAACCTTAGACAAGATTTTTCTCCTGAGTGTTTTTATTCCTCTTTAGGCATAAAAAAACAATGCAATTGATTTTTTTTTTTTTTTTTTATGAACCTGTTTTTCATGGAGTTCCAAACACATCCACTCAACTGGACACCATGCATTTAATTTTTGAGGCAAAGAAACATGTAATTTAAAACCCATCATCAGAACGTCATATACTGTGTGAAAAACTGTTCATTCATTCATTCTTTTCTGTTTATTTCGAGCATTTACAGAATACATGCAAATTCAAAATTCCAAAATCATTCATCTACACTCGAAAAGGAGTTGGAAGAAGAAAAACTATGAAACAAAAACATTTTTCGTGCAAATAATCTGGTGTTTTCTCACATTTTAACACACTCTAATACTAGTTATTACTAACTTCATGGAGATAATATGCCAAAAAAAAAAAAAAAAACCTTTTTGATTACGAATACTGTTAATTATAGTCTAATAACAATTAGCAAATGATTTAAAGCATGTTACTACAGATCAGGTTTATCAAGAACAGCAAAATTACAGTAACAGTATGAATGTCAGTGGATGGGATGAAGCATATGTGTCCACTGTGTTGTCTGATATGGAACTAAAACAACATAACCTATGAATATACAAGAGAACAGCTGGAGAATAGCTGTCCACTGTAGTGACCACTATGCATGAAAGGGTTAATGTGCTGTATTATTATTATTATTTTAGTTTTTTAGGGTGCCTATTATCATCAGGCTGAGGACTACAGCAGGATACTATTCATGTTGGCTAAAGCTGCCCCTTTTAACTGTTACTGATACAGTTAATTAATTGGGATTGTCCATGATACAATAAACTAACTAGAAAAGCACTCTGAGAGCGCAGACCTCCGCCAAGGCAGATCAGTGGCTTCAGTAACTTGGTAAACATTAATCACACCCGCTTTAGGGGTGTCTACGATCTACACTAGCGATGGGAATTGTTAAGAATTTAACGATTCCGATTCCATTATCGATATTGCTTATCGATCCGATTCCTTATCGATTCTCTTATCGATTCTCATTGGGTGAGGGAATAAAACAGTATAAACGGGTGTGCGGTGAATACACCATTGTACCTAACAGGAATCCTGTTAGAAAATGATTTTTTTTCTCTTAAAACCTATTTTGGGTGAGAACTATGTAAAAAAAAATCAACTGATAAAGTCACAAAAATGTAATCAATTTTGTGAGAAGATCAAATTTTTCAAAATCAAATTAGCGAAAAAACCTGACCTGATTGAGAAAAACAGATGTCATTTTTGGATTTAGCGGTGCAAAATGGTCCTAATTCAGTTGAAAAAACCTAGACAACTTGCACAAAACGTTTTTTTGTAACCCAGTGTTATTAATATTTTCAGTGTAATTTTTGCATTTCACAAATTCATCCTACGGGCCGGATTGGACCCTTTGGTGCGCCGGATTTAGCCCCCGGGCCACATGTTTGACACCTGTGATTTAAGGGATTGGTATTATGATACCACAGTGTATTATGGCAAATGTTTTACTGTCCTGGCCTTGGTCCTATGTCACCTGGAAATAGTTTTAATGTAACAACATATCCTGTATAACAAAACTGACAGTACTCTATTGTTTTTGTAATTTTTTTTGGTTACATTTTTGGGGTTTTGTTGGGGGTTTTTTTGCAGTTTTTTTTTTACATTTCATTTTCATGTTTTTATTGATATATTTTCTTATAACTATATCCTATTGTATCACTGTAAAATGTTTAATGGGTGAAAAGACAGAAAAAAACAATAAAAAGTGAGTTACAAAAAAAAAAAAAAAAAGAAAACGATATCCTCACAAACCAATTCACTCATGCTTGTTGTTGTTTTGTCTGAACATGCACCTGTACGTGTCAAATACAGCTCATATTGGTGTATAAGTGTGTGGAGGTGTGTTTACCTGCAGTAGATCACCCTCTGCATGGACCCTTATGGAGACCGATATGAGTACCAGTGTGGTGGTGAAATCAAAAATACACTTTTATACAAATGCACAATCCCAGCTGTAAGATAAGATCCGTTTTGAACATGTTGTCACTGCTGCTGAACTTGATGCCAGACTCACAGTGTGTCCTGTATTATCCAAAGGTCTGCAGCGTCCACAGGTTAAAGTCCAACAGAAGCAGTGATCTGTCTGTTTCTAATCATCTGTCATTGTTTCTCTGTTCTAATGTCTACAGAGATGTTTTAGGAGACAAAGACCACATGGACAGAATAAGAAAAGAGGAACAAATACCTGTTAAGAAAAGTGTAGACAGTGTCAGATTCACCTGATAGGACACACATTTTTTTAAAGATATTGTGTCATTTCTCTTAATAATCAGATAAGTTTTGGATTATGATTGTTTGTAAAAGGATGCAGTTAATCCTCACAAATAGATTTTTTTTTTCAAATATATGGCAAAATTACGGAAGCGTGTTGCATTCACACAAAAAATTTAATTCGGCTCTGTTTTTTCTGAATTAATGACATAATTATCTTGTAATTACGAGAAAAAATAAGTTTAAAAAAAATCGAAGCTGTTTTTCTGAATTTACGAGATACTGTTTTCTGAAAAAAAAATAAATTTGCTCTTTTTTTCTGAATTAACGAGATAATTATGTTGTAATTACGAGAAAAAATAAGTTTAAAAAAATCGGCGCTGTTTTTCTGAAATTAGGAGATACTGTTTTCTGAAAAAAAAAATTTGCTCTGTTTTTCTGAATTAACGAGATAATTATCTTGTAATTACGAGAAAAAATAAATTTTAAAAAAATTTGCTCTGTTTTTCTGAATTAACGAGATAATTATCTTGTAATTACGAGAAAAAATAAATTTTAAAAAAATTGGCGCTGTTTTTCTGAATTTGCGAGATACTGTTTTCTGAAAAAAATGAAATTGGCTCTGTTTCTCTGTGCCAGTGGGACAGTGGTTCCTGATCCAGGCAGGAGCTCCTTCTACCTGTGCCGCTGAAAAGCCTTCAGGGGAGCGTGAAGTTTTTTCCGTTCTCGTAACCGGTTCCGTTTACGGATCATGGAACTAGTTTCATTTACAGAACTCAGAGCCAAGCTGTACTCCGACCTCCAAGCCCCACTTTGCACACGGTGCACTTTCCAAGTGCACCGGTGTGGAAGCCGGACAGGAGCCGGCGCTCGGAGCCTGTAGCCCGGTTTCCTGGAGAACATGATGCGGTGATGGGAGTTGGCATTAATGATGTCAAATAAAATGACATTCACCAGCATTAAAGAAAATATACACAGCAGAAGAGTGCAAATGTGTATTCATTTATTTGTCAGACCTGATGGAAAGCATTACTCAGAACTAGATCCATGGAGGAGTGGCTTGGTGCACCCCCCCCCCCCCACCCCGGATAGCTTTCCATCAGGTCCAGGTGGAAAGCTATCCGGGGGGGGGGGGCGCAACAGGTGTCTATTGACATAAACGAATAAAATCAAAAACTGAAATGAAATATTCTAATACAGTCTACTCTCGTTATACCGCCAACTTCCGTTCATGGCCAAATTGGCGGTATAGCGAAAATGGCGTTACAACGGGTTGCGTCCATAATGTGCATGTCTTTACTATATGATGTCTATGCTGCCTCCGTTAACCCGTTCTAATTGCGTTTCTAAATAAATCTTGATTCTGTTATGTTGTAAGGGATCATTTAAAGCGGGGAAACATTTTAAGCATTATTATACCGTGTCGGGAAATGACACCCCATCATCTTGAGGCTTTGGCTTAATCCCACGTCCTCTTCCCGACATCCTGACCTACTGAGTGTTCTGCGATAAATGAACGGTGGCCGTTCCGTAGACCTACTCGTAGCTTGTCGCGATCAGCGTCTGGCGCGTTTGTTTCAGTGCATTGTTAAAATTTATGTGTACTCGATGGCAATCACGCTGGCGGTATAACGGTCGGGAAATCAGTGGTATAAGTTTTGTTTGTGCATGGAACTGGGCTGGCGGACGGCGATAGGCGGAAATGGCGGTAGCTAATGGAATAATGCATTGGGGATTTTTGTGCAATGGTTTTGGTCGGCGGTGAGCGAAAATGGCGGTATAACGGCGGGTGGTTTAACGAGAGTAGACTGTACTAGCACACTGATCTGTTCTAGATGTGGTCGTTTTTATGCTGTTGTGTATTTATGCATGCTGTACCACATTTGTCCAGCAGTCACCGCCAAAGTGTTCTGGCCATAGCAACGTGATTATAAGGCTATTGTATTCCAAAATTACTACTATCTCCCAAAATATTGGTCCTATCAACTTGCTGTTTTCGCTAGTCTCTTTCTTGACTAAAAATCCATAAATATGCCAAACTGCAGCAGTCAGCTCTGTGAGGATTTTCTGTGAATCCCTGGACACACACACATGAATGCACACAGAGGCCACCTGGCTTTTATAGTATAGATTCTACCACCTGATGTGGGTGAAGTTATATTACTACTAGATCCTCTACGTCCCACAGGGTAAATCGATCCCTGCGGACTCCTGAGATCTGATAATATCACCTGTGTTTATTTTTTCACAGCTGCTCTGGTTGTTTTTCAAACGCGGCAAGAAATCCTCATGAATACAACGTTTATTGAGGCTTTCATGTATAAAATCAGAGCACATCCAGAGAACGATAACATCACAACACAAACATGAAAACTGCATGAGGTATGCATACTCACTGAAGTTAAATATGTAGATGCGTAGCTCACATGTCCCTGTGGTCTTCTGTTTCTATCTTGTGGTTTATAGCTGCACGTATGAGGCTTATGTTTGGCTTACGTTCCTCATATGATCTATACGAGGTTTTATGTAACTGTGTCACATCTGCAGACAGACTCTGCAGATGCCTGACATTTTTTTTGCATCTCGTATTTCATAAGTTGGAGCTGGAATAGTCGCCGTTTGTTTGACTGCATCAGATTCACCTTGACTTTTTCTTCTTTGAGCAAAAGAAGATTTTCTCTTTTGAAAAGCTGACAGATAGTTGTGGTCCTCTGGTGTGTGCATTAGTCTGCAGTAGGTGTTTTAGTGAGATGTCTGCCGTAATGTTCCAGGTATTATTGAAAGATGTCTTTGCAGTCGTTCTGTGGAACCCTCTGGTAATAAAGAAGACGCAGAAAATAACAACCCTCTTATCTCTGCAGGTCATTTCAGGGTCTTTGTGCTTCAATGACTCCAGTCAGGCTCTTAGCTGTTGTCATCCACAACAGGCAGCTCTTTGTCAGTAAAAAAGCCTGAACCCCCCCCCCCAATCCATCACCTACAACCTGCCACAAAACAAACAAAAACTGACAAAAATACCAATCAACTAACTCAGTGGTTCCCAACCTTTCTTATTTATTTATTCTACATTTTAACATCACAAATCTCTGGCGACCCCAGACATTCAAAATGCAGACTTTGGGTTTTTTTTGCTAAAATTAATTTGTTTTTGATCATGTAATAGTTTGCTATACTATGTTGAAAAATAAATGTTAATTTTAGACAACATTTAGCCCACATAATGTATATCACAGGTGTCAAACATGTGGCCCGGGGGTCCAAATCTGGTCCGCCAAAGGTTCTATTCCGGCCCTGCAGGATGAAAGTGCAAAAATGAACCTGAACAGTCCAGGTTGTCCAAATCCTTTTGGTTCAGGTTCCACATACAGACCAATGTGATCTGCAGTAAAAATAACAACACAATAACCCATAAATAATGACAACGACAAATTTTCTTTGTGAAAAATTACGTGGACAAAATTTAAGTGAAAAAAATAAGATTACACTGTGAAAATATTTACATTTACAAAACTATTCTTTCACAATAAAATGCAAATAAATACATAAATAAAAACAAAGATGAACAACCCGAAATGTTTAATTTTAACAATATTCTGCCTGTTCCTAAATGTTTTGTGCATTTATGGATCCACTGTGATGTGTAGTTGTGTTAATAATAAGAGATGGAAATAAGAGTAGAAAAAAAAAAAAAACACAAGCAAAGGTGTCAGAAAAATGGGCAATGATGACTGGGAGTACAGTTGGTGTCGGCTGCTGACTTATCGGTACAGACAGCTGCCTGTCAGCCAGCTGAGCCCATAAAAAGAAAAAAAAAAAAAAAATAATAATAATAATAATAATAATAATAATAATAAGAGATGGAATATTGTAGAAATTGTTCAAATTTTAGTTCCAAACTCCAAAATTTGAACAATATTCTGCCTGTTACCAAATGTTTATGGAACACTGTGTGTAATGTACATGTATAAATAATAAGTTGAGGCATAATATTGTTAAAATTGCATTAATTTTTCAAATTAAATTTCAGTTTTTTCAGGTTATTCACATCTTTTTTGTAAAATGTAAATATTTTCATAATTTAATTGTAATTTAAATGTTTTTTGCAAGTTGTCTAGGTTTTTTCAACTGAATTAGGACCATTTTGCACCGCTAAATCCAAAAATGTCATCTGTTTTTCTCAATCGGGTCAGGTTTTTTTGCTAATTTGATTTTGAAAAATTTGATCTTCTCACAAAATATAATAATTAATACCAAAATAAGATCGGTAAGCACACTTTATGAAACTTGTGACTTGATTCCTGTTAGGTCCAATGGTGTATTCACCACAGATGTAGCAGAATACGTCAGGCTTATTTTTGCAAGATCTTCTAGTCGAAGCCATTTCATTCACCTGTAATATTAAAAAAAAAGACATTTATCATAAATTGGCAGAAGTAAGATCTTCAGAACTCGTTTATTGCAAGAAATATGAAAGAATTTTGTATCATATGATGTGAAAATGCCCATAAATGTAAGCAAAAATGTTAAAAAGCCAATATGTAGCATAGTTCAGAAAGTTGACCTGATTGAGCAAAATTAATGTGATTTTTGGATTCAGCACACCAAAATTATCCTAAATCAGCTCAAAAAACTTAAACAATAAATTTGTTGTTGACCAGTGTTACTTACTTTGTGGAGATAAGATGCAAAAAAAAACAACAACTTTTTGCAAAAACTGTTAATTACAGATTAATAACAATAACAAGCAAGCGACTAGCATTTAAACATGTCACTGTAGATCAGGTTTATCAAGAACAGCAAAGGTACTGTGATGGTATGAATTGCAGTGTGTGGGATGATGCATAAGCGTCCACTGTGTTGGCTGATATGAAACTAAATAAAATCCATGAATATATAGAGAACAGCTGGAGAATAGCTGTCCACTGTAGTGACCAATATGCATGAAAGGGTTAATAGAACTGAAAGTGAATGTAACTGATTGTACTTGTTATTGTGCAATGTGTAAACACAGATATGATCTTTGTCTTTTTTTTTTTTCTTTTTTTACTTTAATTTTCACATAGTAAAAAACACATAAATGCATGTTGGTTAAAAACTGTGATGGATTGTTACCACAAACCCTCAAGGGGCTGAACAAGTGGCAACTTCCAGATCTCAAAGATTACACTGGTCAACAACAAATTTATTGTTTAAGTTTTTTGAGCTGATTTAGGATCATTTTGGTGCTGAATCCAAAACTCACATTAATTTTGCTCAATCAGGTCAACTTTCTCAACTATGCTACATATTGGCTTTTTAACATTTTTGCTTACATTTATGGGCATTTTCACATCATATGATACAAAATTCTTTCATATTTCTTGCAATAAACGAGTTCTGAAGATTTTACTTTTGCCAATTCATGATTAATGTTTTTTTTTTATATTACAGGTGAATGAAATGGCTTCGACTAGAAGATCTTGCAAAAATAAGCCTGACGTATTCTGCTACATCTGTGGTGAATACACCATTGGACCTAACAGGAATCAAGTCACAAGTTTCATAAAGTGTGCTTACCAATCTTATTTTGGTATTAATTATTATATTTGGTGAGAAGATCAAATTTTTCAAAATGAAATTAGCAAAAAAACCTGACCTGATTGAGAAAAACAGATGACATTTTTGGATTTAGCGGTGCAAAATGGTCCGAATTCAGTTGAAAAAACCTAGACAACTCGCAAAAAACATTTTTTTGTAACCCAGTGTTATTTTTTTTTATTTTTATTGATTGATTGATTTTTTAATGGAATGTCCTTTGCAATGCATTTTTTGTAACCCAGTGTTATTTACAACTGCAATTAAAAATCTAAAAAAAATATTTGCCAGCTGCACAAAAGTACATTTTCAACAAACAAAAATCCACCATATACCAAGTTTAGAAATGCATCCCATGTGGAAAATTACAATCACTCAGGAGCAGAGTTTTCACAGCTTTTCTAAACTGGATTTGAGGAAGCTCCGTTAGAAGAGTTGGCAGATTCTTCCATGTTTTGGGTCGTCTGTATAGAACACTGAACTGAGTCTGACTGGTACGAACAAAATGTGCTTTAATAAGACAGATACTACGGGTTAAATACTTGTGGATTTCAGTGTTAAAGGAAAAAATATGATTGAAATGTTGAGGCAGTAGCTTTTTAACAGAGCCATAAACAAATCGCCCAATTTGGAACTGATTAACTTGGTAAACACTAAGCACACCTGCTTTAGGGGTGTCTACGATCCACACCGAATATTATATGAAGACGAAGAACAGGCTCAGACGTCTTTACTGTTAAAGACCTACAACTATTTTGTGGTGACTTCCAATTACATTTTTCTCCTTTCCTATGTTATTACTAAGTTTATACTTCTTCCTACTCCTTTTTGACCATGCAAAATTCAGACTTGCACGTACTTGAAGATAGATTCTGTACATTTCAATGTTATTTTGTTTTTTGTCTTATTTTGCTTTGTTTTGTTTTAATTTTTTTTTTTTTTTTTTTTTTTTTTTGTGCATGTTTGAAATAGATAAATAAATAAGCTGGGATAGGCTTCAGTGACCCCCGTAACCCTAATGAGGATAAAGCAGGCTCAGAAAATTAAATAAATAAATATGTAGTACTATTTAGTGTGTTATATTCTACATTTTTCAGTCAAAATCAGATATTTTTTGATGTTTAATTCACTGATCATGTAGACCAGGGGTGTCAAACATGTGGCCCGGGGGCCAAATGCGGCCCGCCAAAGGGTCCAGTTTGGCCCCTGGGATGTTTTTGCCGACTGCAAAAATTCCACAGTCTTAAATTGAATTAAACAAAAAAAAATTAGCTTGAATTAAGGAAAAAATCTTGAATTAAGCCAAAAAAAAAAAAAAAATTCAATTAAGTAAAAAAAAAATCTTCAATTAAGTAAAAAAAATCTTGAATTAAGCCTAAAAAAGTCTCAAATTTAGCAAAAAAAATCTTGAATTAAACAAAAAATAAAATCTTCAACCAAATACAAAAAAATCTTGAATTAAGCCAAAAAAAATCTTCAATTAAGTTTAAAAAAAAAAAAAAATCTTGAATTAAGCCAAATAAAATCTTCAATTAAGTGAAAAAAATATTGAATTAAGACAAAAAAGAATCTAGAATTAACAACTTAATTTTTTTCCCTTTGTTTTAGTGCAAAAAAATAACATTAAATTATGAAAATATTTACATTTACAAACTATCCTGTAACACTAAAATGTCAATAACCTGAACAAATATGAACAACCTGGAATGTCTTAAAGAAAATTAAGCACAATTTTAACAGTTTTCCTGCCTGTTCCTCAGTGTTTAGTGTCTTTGTAGATCTGACCCATAATGCACATGTAGAAATGAGAAGTGGAGGAATAATATTGTTAAAATTGCACTAAATTTTCTTATGTTTTTAATTTAAATTTCAGTTTTTTCAGGTTTTGGTTTTTTTTTTTTTTTTGATAGTTTATAAAAGTAAGTATTTTCATAATTTAATGTTTTTTTTTGTTTTTTTTTACACTAAAACAAAGACAAAAATCTGGAGTTGTCATTATTTATAGATTATTATGTTATTATTTTTCTGGTTCGGCCCACTGCAGATCAAATTTAGCTGAATATGGAACTGAACTAAAATGAGTTTGACAGCCCTGATGTTGACGTTCATAAAATCTTATAGTAACTTCAAAGGTTCTTATATCAGAACAGAGAAAAAGTGACTTTTTCAATAAAAACAAGCGTCTACAGCAACTGTCATTTGTTGAACTACATGGGTTTTAGTAGTGAATCGATAAAATTCGGTGTCACATGGTCACAGACGACTCAGATGGAGAGAAGGTTCACTTTATTTTCTGTCTTTTCTCATTTTCATGCCAGAGCAAGTATTACAACCCTACTTTTAATCAGAAAAATAACTAAATCCAACAGTCAGTTCGTCTTCTTATTGCACAGTTTTATCAAACCATGTAATATGAATTATGTTTTCATCAGTTTGTCATTTTGTACCTCAGGTTAGATTATTGTTTTCTGATTTGTACCAGTTTTAAGTTGTCACAGAGCTATTTAGTGTTTTGGAAAAATGTAAAATACTGTTAGTATCCACCTTTTTATATTTAACCCTTTCATGCATAGCGGTCACTACAGTGGACCGCTATACTACAGCTGTTCTCTTGTATATTAATGGGTTTTATTGTTTTACTTCTGTATCAACCAACACAGTGGATGCTTATGCGCCATCACAAACACTGCACTTCATACAATTACTGTAACTTTGCTGTTATTAATAAACCTGAACCGTAGTAACATGTTTGAGTGTAAATCTATTGCTAGTTGTTATTAGACTGTAATTAACCGTTTTCTTAAACAAAAAGGTTTTTTTTTTTTTTTTTTTGCGTATTATCTCCACGAAGTTCGTAATAATTAGTATTACAGTATGATAAAATGTGAGAAAACATCAGATTAGCTGCATTAATATGTTTTTATTTCATAGTTTTCATATCATTTTCTGTTATTGTGTTTTAAATGCATGTTTCATTGCTTCAAAAATTACGCACATGGTGTCCTGCTGAGTAGACATTTTTGTAACTACATAAAAAATAGGTTCATTAAAAAAAAAAAAAAAAAAGTCACATTCTTTTTTTCATGCCTAAAGAGAAATAAAAACACTCAGGAAAAAAATATCTTGACTAAGGTTCTTATAATTCGTGCATCAAAGGGTTAATATTTATTATTTAACCTTTAAAGATCTAGAACTACTTATTTACCGTGTGGATTTAACTATTCCTAAGTGATTCATCACCGTGTATTATCATGTCGTCATTTGTATTTTGCACTTGTTTATCCATCAAACATAAAAACAAACATCTGCAGCCACTGTTTTTAATTAAACTGCATGGGTGTTACTGGTGAATAAATCAATCAGACAGTCATTTGTCCCTGTAAAACCACTGTCTTGGTTAATTTGCTTGTAATTTTGGATCTGAATTCAGTTAAAAACCCTGTCAGACAGTAACATGTACAAACTCAGTCACTGCTTTTGTCATGGGTGTTAGGCTTTGAAATGCACTGCGGGGCTTCGATTCCTGCTTCAATTCATCACAAAATCCTATATTTACATTGATATTGAATTTCTAGTCGGCTGAAATACATTCGGCTGCTTCCCTGTTTTGCAGCAGAACAAAGAAATGTCCTAAAACTTGTCAACTTTTCAGCACTTTCTATATCCAAACAGTGGGTGAAAGGCGGAAGTTATACTTTAATGAGTTTACTGTAAATAATAAATGATAATCAGAGTCAGAATACTTTATTAATCCCAGGGAAAATTATTGTGTTACAGTTGCAACATGCAAGGATAATTAAAGTAGCAGGAAAAATATATACACACACATATATACAGTATATACAGTTATGGAAAAAACTATTAGACCACTCCTTGTTTTCTTCAATTTCTTGTTCATTTCAATGCCTGGTACGACTAAAGGTACATTTGTTTGGACATATATAATGATAACAACAAAAATAACTCATAGTAGTTTAATTTCAGAGCTGATATCTATCCATTTTCCATGTTTTCTTGATAATAACCAAAATCACTTCAGTTCTTCCATCAATATCTATGGCATTGTACTGACAAAAACAGTGCTTTTAGGCATTCCATGTTTTCTTTTCTGTCTGTTTTAGTCACATGATACACACAGGAGTTAGGATTTGATTACATAACCATTGCTTTTGATGGTCTAATAATTTTTACTGTGACTGTACAGGGGTTGGACAAAATAATGGAAACACCTTAAAAAATCAACAAAATATAATTTAATATGGTGTAGTTCCGCCTTTTGCGGCAATTACAGCCTCAGTTCTCCGAGGTATTGATTCATACAACTTGTGAATTGTTTCCAAAGGAATTTTCAGCCATTCTTCAGTTAGAATACCCTCCAACTCTTTTAGACACGATGGCGGTGGAAATCGACGTCTTACTTGAATCTCTAAAACTGACCATAAATGCTCAATAATGTTGAGGTCTGGGGACTGTGCCGGCCATACGAGATGCTCAACTTCATTAGAATGTTCCTCATGCCATTCTTTAACAATTCTAGCTGTATGGATTGGGGCATTATCATCTTGAGGTGAAGGTGTTTCCATTATTTTGTCCAACCCCTGTATATGACTCTAGATCACAGGTGTCAAACATGCGGCCCGGGGACCAAATCCGGCCCACCAAAGGGTCCAGTCCGGCCCTTGGGATGAATTTGTGAAATACAAAAATTACACTGAAGATATTAACAATCCTTTTAGTTCAGGTTCCACATTCAGACCAATTCAATCTCCAGTGGGCAGGACCAGTCAAATACTATCATAATAACATATAAATAATGACAACCCCAAATTTTTCTCTTCATAAATATGAATATTTTCATGTATTTACACTAAAACAAAGTAGAATTTCGCAAAAAATGTGAATAACCTAAACAAATATGAACAACCTGAAATTTCTTAAGATGTTATTATGTCCATGTGTAAATGATAAACTGAGGCAGAATATTATTAAAATTATACTTATTTTTTCAGTTTGTTCATGTCATTCATATCTTTTGAAAGGATAGTTTGTAGATGTAAACCTTTTCATAATGTAAATTTACTTTTTTCACTCTAAAACACAGAGAAAAGTTTGGAGTTGACATTATTTATACACTACAAACAGAACGTTAAGGGTATTTCTTTTTTTTTTTTTTTTTGGACTTTTTTTTGTCATTTTGGCCATTTGTAAATAAAACTATGTCTGGTCATTAAAAAAATGTGTTTTAATTGAGTTAACACACATAAAAGTTTGGAATTTACATTATTGATATATTATTATGTTATTATTTTACTGTTCCGGCCCACTTCAGATCTAATTTAGCTGAATGTGGAACTGAACTAAAATGAGTTTGACAGCCCTGCTCTAGAAGAACAGCAACGGCCATGTATGAACTCAATTCATGTGATTTTTAATAAGGTTTTCTGTTGCTTTAATGTAATACAACATGTGAAAAACAGCTCAAATAAACACACTAAGTCTTATCATTACTTTGTCACTTATACTCTGTTAATATGTGGGGAAAAAGTTACTTTCCAGTAAAAACAGCCTGTTTAGGCGAATGGTCCAGAAACTTCAGCTTCAGCATTGGTGCCGTGAACAAACCCTCAGACACTAAACGCTGGTTAAAATTAACAGTTTCCTTCTCACTAATTAAGCTCTGTACAGTTCCCATTATGAAAAGTACTCCTGAAGGCAAAAACATCATCAGATATTTCCTAATTTTAGTATTTTGATGTTGTCTTACCACGTAAAAGTTTCCACGTTGAGGTCTGGTGACTATGAAAGTCACAGCATATGATTCACTTCAATTACATCCTCATCAAACCGTTCAGTTACTGCTGTTTGGCGGATTTTGGTTCTTGGTTTTATAAAGGAATAGAACATTTTCATCAGGGCCATTGATTTAATAACTACACAGGCGCTCGAAATAGGAAGATTATATCAGGCTGGATCAGAGTTCACTCGGTCGCAGGTAACTGAACGCTTTTGTTTTCTTGTTTCTTCACATTTCTGTGCACGAAATTATATATATATTAAAAAAAATCCAGGTGTCTATTACCACAGTACTGTGGGACTAATTTTCTCATCAGTCTATTTCCACAGAGCTAATCAGCGCCCTGGTTATATACAGGGGTTGGACAAAATAATGGAAACACCTTCACCTCAAGATGATAATGCCCCAATCCATACAGCTAGAATTGTTAAAGAATGGCATGAGGAACATTCTAATGAAGTTGAGCATCTCGTATGGCCGGCACAGTCCCCAGACCTCAACATTATTGAGCATTTATGGTCAGTTTTAGAGATTCAAGTGAGACGTCGATTTCCACCGCCATCGTCTCTAAAAGAGTTGGAGGGTATTCTAACTGAAGAATGGCTTAAAATTCCTTTGGAAACAATTCACAAGTTGTATGAATCAATACCTCGGAGAACTGAGGCTGTAATTGCCGCAAAAGGCGGACCTACACCATATTAAATTATATTTTGTTGATTTTTTAAGGTGTTTCCATTATTTTGTCCAACCCCAGTATGTGTAGCCTGGTAACCTGTCACCCTGCTGACACAGTACTGTGGTGATAAGCACCGCACATGAGCCATGGGCCTATCCAGGTACAGGAAAAGGACAGGGGACCAGTTACCGGATCTTTTGCAGATTCTAAAAGTTTCGCGTCCATACATGCATCATTTCAAGAAATATCTGTGTCCAGCAGTGGCGGCTGCTCGTCTTTCAGACAGGGGAAGCTCATTGTCGGCTTACATCAAAAAAATTGTCAAGTTATTTAAACATACATTCGTCCCTCCGTTCCTTTTTAAGAAAATGCTCAGTGACCTTATCGTACCAGTAGGCGTCTTTTCCAGGGACTGGACCAGTGTCCTCTGAATGTCCAGCAGAGCTGGGCTGCTCAGACGGCCTTGGCCCAGTGTGTTGTGGGTGTCAGACTTCAACCTTTTTAAACAGATGCTCCTTTCACTCCGACCTAGCCAACAGTTTGATTGATTTAACTATCTACAAAACGATATTAAACTCGAACAAGAAATGATTAAATTATGAAACTGAAACAAGTAAACGCTGAAATTATGTTAAATTGAAACAAGGAAGTCCAATGAGTGTGTTTTATTTACAGTGCAAGAAATGAATGAGTAGTTTCGTAGTAGTTTCTCTCTCTCTTTCACAGCAGAATGTGCGACAGTATTAAACTGAACTGTGTCAGTGAAGGAGCAGATCTGAAACTAGCTGTCAATCAAACAGGATTCAGCCTTTCCACTGATCCTCCAATCAGCACGTGGGATTCTGGCGTCACAGCCCGGCCGAGCTCCGCCCACAGCTCCATTCACCCCAGAGACACCCGGCATCCAGGGGCGGGACAAAATGGTGGCATTTATCCAATTAGCGTCCAGTTTTGAGGCAATGACAAAACCAGTTCCACTCAGTCCCATTGAAGCCCAGAGACGGACACAGTCTACGGACAAATGCACCGAGCAGAGATGGAGGAGAAAACACAGACACGGGAATGGAGGAGAAGTGAACAACAGCCAGTCTGTTGATTTGTGATAAAGCTGATTCTGAACGAACTCGTCTGTGAGATGAACGTGTTCGAACACATTTGTAGTCAATAAAATGTCAACACAAGCGAACAGATTTAACCATTTAATTTTCATAATTTTAGGGGAAGCCGAGCTTCCACTGCAGTCTGAGAGAAATGGCCTCTGGTGTCCAGGTGGAAACAGGAAAACTGGGTTCAAATGGTGTAAAACGTATGTCACACCTATATGTGGCGCTGTACACAAACAGACAGAGGCGCAGGATACACTGAAATCACAGAAGAATGCACTGAGCATGTGCACGAGGTGACGTCTGGGTTTCCTTCTTCTGGTCATGTGGTACTATGGCGTCATCGTTTCCATAAAGTGGTGTTTTGCTCATTCATACGGCAACACGAGGGTGGCATTGGGAGGTTTTTCTGCTCTGGGACCCGTTCGCCAAAAACACCGCTTCAGGGCACCGACGACAGCGGTGTCATGTGGACAAAAGGACGAAATGATATTAACCCTTTCATGCCTGAATTATGAGAAACTTAGTCAAGATTTTTTTTCCTGACTGTTTTTATTCCTCTTTCGGCATGAAAAAACAATACAATTGATTTTTTTTTTTTTTTTATGATTTCATTTTTCATAGAGTTACAAAAATGTCCACTCGGCTGAACATCATTGTCATTGTCATTATTTATAGGCTATTATAAGATAAGACAAGATAAGACAAGACAAGACAAGACAAGACAAGACAAGACAAGATAAGATAAGATAACATAAGATAAGACAATATAAGACAATATAAGACAAGATAAGATAAGATAAGACAATATAAGACAAGATAAGATAAGATAAGATAAGATAAGATAAGATAAGATAAGACAATATAAGACAAGATAAGATAAGATAAGACAATATAAGACAAGATAAGATAAGATAAGACAAGATAAGATAAGATAAGACAATATAAGACAAGATAAGATAAGACAAGATAAGATAAGACAAGATAAGACAAGATAAGATAAGATAGGATATGATAAGATAAGATAAGACAATATAAGACAAGATAAGATAAGATAAGACAATATAAGATACCTTTACTTTCTTTACTTTCATTTCTTTAAATAAAACACACACCATTATTCTTATACACGTCTTCTATCATAAAAGTGATTATGCAGCAGTTTCCATCGTGTTCTGAGTCGTGTGTGTGTGTGTTAGATAAGTTAAAATGTCAGAATAAACAGTGATACATGAGCAGTGTGTTTGGGTTTAAATACAGCAGTGCACACATATGCAGCGGCTCAACCCTTCTAACACAAAAAGCCCATGACAAAATAAATATTCCTCTATAAAACATCCATTTAGAGTTAACAGACACAGATAATTCCTCTTCTACTTCTGGCCTCCATAGTTTTCGAACCTATAGTCAAAAGGATTCACCCTGGCAGCGTTCCACTCACATGTCCAGTCGGATAACCTTTCACACATATGAACGTGACCGTGGTGTGATTTACCATTAAACCACAAGACGTCGACTTAAATACGGCACAAAGAGTCAACACATGAAATGTTCCGAGCGTCAAGGGGCCAAAACAATAAATCTCTGGATGTACTTCATGAACCTATATCTAACACGCATGCCGTACAGATTCCAGTTCATTTGGAAAATAATCGGATTTGATGGTGTGAAACTGTTCCATTGGATGTCCAGACAGCACAGGCTCTCAGCTGTTCTCCGTAACGCCTTTTTTCTGCTTTCAGGCTAATGCATATTACACCTCATGACAACTCTGCTGAAGTATATGAAAAGTTGTTATGTATGGATATAATCTTTATTCTGTTGGTTTGAAGCAGGATCTGCCCTCTGCCATTCATCTAAATTAATCCAAGTGTACATACTGTATAATAAGCACACATCCACAGGCGGAATGTTTGTCATAAGTCTTTTTTTTATGATTATTTACAAGTTATACAATATGGACAAAAGTATCGGGACACGTTGAATTCAGGTGTTTCTTTTCTAACAGGGGTCTGGGATACAAAACAATAACAATAAATGTCATTATGTAGTTTTATATTGTGATAAATATCATTCCATTGCATTGGTTAGTTTTGTTTAAATTGTTATTATTATTGTTTTATATCTCAAATCAGCATTAACAGGACATCTTACAGCTGTAGCCATGACCTGTCCAAATATTTTTGTCCATATAGTTTTTAAACATTAACATTTCCTTAGAAATTAAGGAGATTTTTTTTTTTTTTTAATTCTTTGTTTATTTGGAAAAGCACAATTTATAAAACTTCTGTTACTTGCACAGTTAAATTTCTACACATCATATTTTTAAAAAAAATGCTTATCTGAGATTTTTTGTCATATAAAGAACTTTTAAAGCAAATAAAGAAAAGTGGGCTGGAAGAGAGGGCTTACTCCATTACTTTAATGAAAAGACAAGACTCTATAAGGTGTGAGTGTTTACATCACTCTAAACAGAAATGTTTCACATGTAAAAGTATTCACATCACCAATATATTCATTTCACATCCATGACAAATTTAACATAGTTTGTCCATTTTGACCAAATAGTGAAAAAAAGATTCCTTTTGACCCTTAAAACAAAATGTTAACTCCTCCAGAATGTAAATGTCCTGTACCATGTCGATCCATTCTTCAGTTGTGGGTGCTTCAGGCTTTAACCGTTTTCTAGTGATAGTCTTTTGACTCGCTGCCAAAAGCATTAACAACAGGTTGTTATTTTTCAGAGTCCAGTTCTCACATGAAATATTTCCTAAGTACAGGGCTTCACATTAACAAGGAATTTTTTCAGTAAAAATGTGATTTAAATGTTCACACAGCTGTTCCCAAAATGGTTTAATCACTGGACAACTCCAGGAAATATGATAGTGATTGGCGTTCATTGTCCAGAATTTAAGGAGATTTAAGGGAGATTTTTCTTCCTTAGTGAGATGTGAAGAAAATAGATGGTTATTTGTGGTAGAAAATTAGTAATTACAGCCAGAGCATAATTATTTTTTTTTTAATTTAGAGGTAGAACATTTAAAATCATAGTCATGGGTAAAAAAAATTCAATGTTGAGAGAAATTAAGTAAAAATCATCTAAGGGGCATTTTGGAAGCAAAGATAACAATCTAAACCAAACTAACCAATGCAATGATATTTATCCCAATATAAAACTATACCATGACATTTATCATTATTGTTTTGTATCCCAGACCCCTGTTAGAAAAGAAACACCTGAATGCACGCCTTTTTTTCTTTCTCGTTTTTTTTTTTTTTTTTTTTTTTTTTTTTTAATTTTATAAATAGAAAATTAATTAATTTATAAAGACAAATGGAGATGAAAGACTAGACATGGAAGCAAGAATTGTAACAGTAATGAAAAGCATGGCATGACTAATTTTATCACTATTGTTGCCATTTTCTTCCCTTTTTTTCTTCTTTTTCCATTCCTTCTTGAACATTTATTATATTTTTTTTTCTTCTGCCTAAATTACTCTTTTCTAGTGTATATCTAATCCTGACTTAATTTGACGAACCATATCCTTGCCTTTTGATTATGTCTCCCCCAAAACAAATACATGCATACACACACACACACACACACACACACACACACACACACACACATATGCCTTCAACACCTTCAAACTGTTAAAATGTTATGAGTCTCTGCTTGTCTCTGTCTCGTCTTCATCGTCTGTATGTAACGCTGGTATGTTGTCTTTCACTTGTCATGTTCTGTCTTTATCACTCTATAAAACTAGAAGCACTCGGAGAGCGCAGACCTCCACCAAGGCTGATCAGTGGCCCCCCCCCGTGGGCCCCCCCACCCCCGATCACCACCAAAATTTAATCATTTCTTCCTTATCCCATTTCCAACAAACCCTGAAAATTTCATCCAAATCTGTCCATAACTTTTTGAGTTATGTTGCACACTAACGGACAGACAAACAAACAAACAAACAAACAAACAAACCCTGGCAAAAACATAACCTCCTTGGCGGAGGTAAAAAAACAAAACACGTGGTTCCAGGCACAACAAACCCCACCCCTCGCACGTATTGTATCTTATTTTGGCATCGATCCAGCTGATGTCATCATGTCTATGTGTGTGCTGATGTCTTCATATCAGTTTCCTCTATACATGTGCCAAGTTTGAAGTAAATTGAAACAAAATTGATGTTTTTATAGACATTTGAAATTTCACCCATTATAAGTACATGGAGGGACAAAAAGATTTGAAAAATTCATTAAAAAATTGGAACTTTGACTTACTTTTCCCTAAATGTAATCACATCTATTCTATATCACTGGCAATCTATAAACCAAATTTGGTATGAATTCAACCAATAGTTTTGGTGCTTAACCCTCCAGTATCCCGTCCAGCAAGGCCCTTACTAAGCACCAAGTGTGTCTTTTTGGCACGCTTGTGGAACAATGTCAAAAAAAAATTCATATTGTTTGTTTTTAATTCTTTTACACTTATTTCTATTTCATCAACTTGAGCCGTAAATAAAAATACCAAATATTCAGTAACTGTCAAATTTTTTTAACCCTTTAAATGCTGTGTTTGTAATGTAAACAAACCATTTTTTTAGATGCAAAAAACACACAAAAATATTTTTTTCCAATATACTACATAAAAAGTGGATCACATATTATTTGATTTTTTCATCCTGGCATATGTCAGTGATTAACTCCAACATTGGTTAATTTGCATTATTATTTTTGGCGCTACGTCAAATGTTCAAAAATACTAGCATCTGTCACCAAGTGTGCCAAAAATGCACACCTATAAATCAAACTATTAAATATTATATATTGATTTATTTTTCTGCTCTAATTTGATTTTATTTTTGTAAATCCAGGTCGGCCCTGATCATACATATGAAATGGAAGAAATAGTGCATTTTAGGCACACTTGGCAGACAGATGCTAGTCTTGTAATTTTCTTTTGTTTATAATGTGCACATTTTAGTTGATGGCCAGAATTTTAAAGATCATGCAAAAATGAGCAACTTTTGAATTCTAACCTTATTTAAATTGTGAAAAATAATATGAAGTTTTTTAACACAAAGTGCAAAGTGTGCCTAAAACTGGGCGGCTGTGGCTCAGTCAGTAGAGTGGGTCGTCCAATGACCAAAGGGTTGGCGGTTCGAATCCTGGCTCCGACTGTCCACATGTTGAAGTGTCCTTGGGCAAGACACTGAACCCTAAATTGCTCCCAGTCGGGCCAGGCAGCGCCTTGCACGGCAGCAGTCACCCGCTGGTGTATGAGTGTGTGAATGGGTGAATGTGAGGAATTGTAAAGCACTTTGGGCTCCATGAAGGTGGAGGAAATACGTTTTATAAGTTCAGTCCATTTATCATTAAAAGGTGCACCTGGATACCGGAGAGTTAAGTGTTAACGAACAAACAAGCTGATTAAAAACCCTTATTACCTCCGCCAAGGAGGTTATGTTTTTGCCAGGGTTTGTTTGTTTGTTTGTCTGTCCGTTAGTGTGCAACATAACTCAAAAAGTTATGGACAGATTTGGATGAAATTTTCAGGGTTTGTTGGAAATGGGATAAGGAAGAAATGATTACATTTTGGTGGTGATCGGGGGTGGGGGGGCCCACAGGGGGGGCCACTGATCAGCCTTGGCGGAGGTCTGCGCTCTCCGAGTGCTTCTAGTTGTTTATCTGTTTATTTCTGATAACTCACTTTATATGAAGACTCATAGTGCTTGAAATGTCTATGTTGTTTGTTTTTATACTATGTATTGCTCTGTTTTTTTGTCTGTTTCAATTTTTAATTCTCTAAATCTCTGTTTTAAGGTCCGCCCAGTCATGTGACCTCTCCCTATATATGGGAGGATCCATATGGGCGGGCTTCTTTTATCAGCCCTGATGAAGGCCTATAGGCCGCAACGCGTCGGCTCAGTTTTTATTAGTCTGGCCATGCTTCAATAAAGGCTTTTTAATTTCAGCCCTACTCTGAGTGCCTCAGTTTTTACAAACAAACAAAACAACAAATCGAACCAAAAACATTACCCCTTGCCTCCCCTTCCCCTTTCGGGTGGCGGGGTAAAAAGAAACACCTGAATGCAACCTGTCCCAATACTTTTGTCTATGTCATGTTTGTGATTGTAAAAAGTGTACTATCCCACAACAGGTTGAGTGAATGATGCGACAGTTATTCCATCTACACCGCAGATGGACACTGGGGTTGGATGGATGGATGGTCAGGTGTTAGTGTTGAATACCAGGTGTGAGTGGAGCTCAGTCGTGTCATCCTCCACCAAACACAGACTCCAGTAGTAGCACAGATTGAAGGAGGCTTAATGGTGGGTTTGGTGTTCTTCCACTGATGGACTGTGGACTCCATCTGTGTCCGAGCCTCTGCTGTGCTCCTCAGAATCAGTTCGCCCACAGTGTAAACATGATCCTGAATCCTAATCAGCCGTACAGATGACTGCATCATGTGAAGTGGGACGTTTCATAACGTTTTCTCTGAACCTCAGCCGTGACCTTGTTGATCTCCACCAGCAGCTCTGTTTAAGGTGGTATTGACTGTTACCTTCATCTCATTACTGCAACATGTCCACATCCTTCACCCACTTCTGCTCAGCCATCAGTATACAATAAACCAGTCCATTTCTCCAGTAAACAGACAGACGTGTGTAGGTTCAGGGAAGAAAACAAAGGGCTTGGATTGTGTTGACCTTTGACCTGACTCTTCTCCCTCAACACAAAGCGCTTAAAATCCAACAACCTGGACTCTAAAAGCAATATATTGTTATTCTTTGTGTTCAACAGATGACAGGAAGATAAACATGTCAGTGTTGTTTGAAAAAATATAGATTTTCTCAGTATAATATGTTCTAACTGATGACAGTACTTTAATGCGATTGCGGAAAAAAATATTGCATCATCAAAAGTCCTCAAAAACAATGGTTCTGCAATCAAGTACTAACTCCTGTGTGTATCATGTGACTAAAACAGACAGAAAAGAAAACATGGAAAGTCTAAAAGCACTGTTTTTGTCAGTACAATGCCATAGATCAGGGGTGTTAAACTCAGCTTAGTTCAGGGGCCACATTCAGACCAGTATGATCTCCAGTGGGCCGGACCAGTAAAGTAATAGCATCATAACCTATAAATAATGACAACTTTTTCTCTTTGTTTTTGTGCAATAAAAACATAAAATTATGAAAATATTTACAAACTATTATTTAACAAAAAAAAAAAAAAGTGAATAACCTGGAAAAACTGACATTTGTAAGAAAAATAAGTGCAGTTTTAACAAAATTATGCCTCAACTTATCATTTATACATGTGCATGTTATGACCCTGGGTCATAATTTGTCCATTTATATGTATATGTATATATACTGAACAACAAAAGAAACGTAAGTTTTGGTCGTTAATTTGGCAAGAGTTCAGCTGTCCTGTTGAGTTGTCAACTGAGATACACATTACAGTAAGTGAGTTGTAACCATTGGAGCGTGTGTTTGCAGGCAAACACGACCACGAGTGGTGTTGAGCGTGTGTACAAAGTATCGGAGGTGTGGTACGTGTTGAGTGGTATGGTAGTGGGAGCAACAAATGGGAGTGGCAATTCCCTTTGTTTATCCAGGGGATAATGGTACAATTCAAAAGTTACTGCATTACCACGATGCCTCGCCTTAACGATAATCTGAGAGAATGCGCCATTGGTACGCTTGATGCTGGTTTAACGGCTCGCAACGTTGCCAGACGTCTGCAAGTGCACGAGTCCACCATCAGTAGGCTGAGGACACGATTCCGTGACACAGGGACCACTCGGGACAGACCAAGATCCGGAAGACTACGTGTGACCACCCGTAATCAGGATCGCCATATTCGCTTGGCCCATCTCCATGACCGTCAACTCAGTGCTCATGGACACAATTCAGTGTACTGCCACTGTAAATTTCACAGCTGGATATAAATATCTCATATGAAACCAATATTCATAATAAAACTCCCATATAAACCAATACCGAAACATACTTGTGTTTCTTTTGTTGTTCAGTATATGTTTCTGTTTAGTGTGTGTGTGTTCTCCCCAGTCCTGTAGGTGTGCTGTGCCCTTTTTGTGTCTGTTTGTGTTACAGGAAGCTGATTGGTGGAGTATGATTGCCCAGCCCCTTTAAAAATGGCCCTAGATCTTCAGTTGGTCCTCCCTCTTTTGCCTCCTGCCAGCGTCCAACCCTGTGTTCCTGCATGTGTGACTGTCAGCCTGCGTGTGATTGTGTAAATTTGAGTTTGTATATAGTTGTAAATAGTTTTTGTAAATTGATCCTTTTCTGGTAGGGGAGGTCGGCTCTTTTGTTTTTCCCGTTTTCTCCTTTTCTTGGTTAGGGAGTTAGGTGAGTTTTCTGTATTTTATTTCGTGCATTTACTTTTGATTAGGTAAGTTAGTTTGAACTCTACAGAAGATATTTTGTTTGTTGTTTTAGCCGTGTCCTCCCCTAACCCTTCTTTAGTTGATTTAAAAAATAATAATAATGAATATTGTGAATTTTAGTTTGTGACTGACGTGTGTGCTTGGGAGCTGGGAGGGGACAAAAGTGAGCAATATTATGTTCACGTTTATGGTGAACCCCTTGTTCAGGTTATTCACATTTTTTGTGAAATTATACTTTGTTTTAGTGTAAATACATGAAAATATTTACATTTACAAAGAGAAAAATCTGGAGTTGTCATTATTTATATGTTATTATGATAGTATTTTACTGGTCTGACCCATATGAGATTGAATTGTTCTGAATGTGGAACCTGAGCTGAAAAGGATTGTTAATATCTTCAGTGTAATTTTTGCATGTGAAGCCTGTTACCGGACGTTAGTCTGGGGTTGTCTGTCTTTTATGTTTGTCTGTCACTTCCTGTTTTATTTTGTTAAGTTTTCCTCATGCGTCTTGTCTGTGGTCTTTACTTCCCTTCCTGGTTCGTGTTCACCTTTTCCCTGATTACCTGACTCCGCCCTAATGTGTTCCACCTGTGTCTCATTGTCTTCCCTCCCTTTTGTGTATTTATACCCTGTCCTTTCCCCTGATCAGACGCCAGTTCGTTTTCTCTAGTAGATAACTTACCAGCGTTTTGATCCTGTCTGTTCGTTTGCCTTACTGTGTTTCGACCTGTTTTTGTCATCCTGTTTTTTGCCTGCTCCCTGTCGGTTTTGTCAGCCTCCATCTGCCTTCGTGGTTTTTGACGTCTTCGCCTGGTTTTTTCGGTACGTGAGTTTGTCTTTTCCCTATGTCCTGTCGCCTGTCTGATAGCCTTCCCGTGCATGACCTGTTTCCGTCCCTGACTTCCCTCTGCTTTCCCCTAGTCGCGGTGCCGACACAAAGTCCGGAGCCGAACCGTGGGTTCGCGTCCGAAACCCGGAGGACGGTTCAGACGAGGACCTCCTTGGCCGCTGTCCTCAAAATCCTGTTCATTATCATAATCTACCTAACTGTATACAATAAACATCCGCTTCCGTGTTCTGCATTTGGGTTCTGGGTCTGTACTAACAGCATCACATTGCATTTCACAAATTCATCTCAAGGGCCGGACTGGACCCTTTGGAGGGCCAGATTTGGCCCCCGGGCCAGATGTTTGACACCTGTGCTATAGAGACTTAACCTCCATCAATTGAATTATTAATATGCTGGATAATCGAATAATCAAAAAAGTATTTGGCTGGAGTAGGACAAGGTTCCCCTGGGCAGCAGAGGTCAGAGCTGTCTTTGCAGAAGCACCATTTCCATATATATTCCACAACAACCTACCATGTAGCATTAACAAGATCAGAGCTAACCTAATGTCTGCTTTTGAAGAAAAATGAGTGAATGGGATCCTGGCTAAACTGAAACTGCAGACATACACTGAACTGATAAAACGCATATATACCAGAGTTTTATGTCAGCGCTAACCTGACCAGGAAAGGTCCCTAATTGCTCAGTTATGAACAGGAATTCTTCCCTTGGCCTTTGAAACTGGGAGATTTACCCAAATCCCAGAAGAAAACAGACTTGGTGGACTGTGTAATATGAGGGAAGTGGAAAATGGATCTCTTTTTTTTTTTTTTTTTTTTTTTTTTTTTTTTATTGTCTTCTGTGTGATGAACTGAGAGCCTCTTTGTTTAATGAGATGTTTATCTGAAACCCTGATCTGTTCTGGAGCACAGATGATGACAGGATGAAATGGTTGTTTAGTTCTAATGTATATAAATTAGCATTATTTGTTTGTAAAGCCTGGAAAAAGCGGCAGATGCGTTTGTTTAACCCTTTCATGCATGAATTATGAAAACTTTAATCAAGATTTTTTTTCTAAGTGTTTTTATTCCTCTTTAGGCACAAAAAAAAAAAAATGTGATTGAATTTTTTTTAATGAACCTATATTTCAAGAAGTTACAAAAATGTCCACTCAGCTGTCCACACCATGCGTTTCATTTTTGAAGCAACATGTGTGAAAACTATGAAATAAAAACATTTTTAATGCTGCTAATCTGATGTTTTCTCACATTTTAACATATTATAATACTAGTTATTACACACACAGATAATGTGCAAAAAAAACCAACATCTTTTTCTTAAAAAAAAAAAGTTAATTACAGTCTAATAATAATTAGCAGTTCATTTATACTCAAATATGTTAGTGCAGATCAGGTTTATCAGGAACAGGAAAGCTACAGTAATGGTATGAATTGCAGTGTATGAGATGATGCATAAGTCTCCACTGTGTTGGCTGACAAGTAAAACAACAAAATCCATAAACATAATAATAATAATAATAATAATAATAATAATAATAATAATAATTTTATTTGTAAAGCACTTTCAATCAAAGTGCTGTACAGATATAAAATCAATTACAATAAAACATAAAAACTAAAAACATTAACAGTAAAGACAAATCAAGACATATAACACAGAGTAAACAAGTGGGTCTTGAGCTTTGCTTTAAAAACTTCCACAGAACATGCCTGCCTTACGTCCAGAGGAAGACTGTTCCAAAGTGTTGGCGCACGGAAAGAAAAGGCTGGCTCACCGACAGTGTTTTTCCTGACTTTAGGCACAGTCAGGAGGCCAGATCCTAGTGAGCGAAGGGCACGAGAAGGTGCATACAGTCTAACCAGCTCCGTCAAGTAAGAAGGTGCCGCTCCATTTTAAATTTTATAAGTCAATAAAAGCACCTTAAAATCAGCACGAACCTGACATGGAAGCCAGTGAAGAGAGGCCGACACTGGGGTAATATGATCATATTTCCCAGCTCCAGTCAGAACCCGAGCTGCAGCATTTTGCACCATCTGCAGGACTCGGAAACTTTTTTTAGGTAATCCTGAAAGAAGAGCGTTATAATAGTCCAAACGAGATGTTATGAGAGCGTGAATGAGGACTTCAGCATCTTTGTCACTCAGGATTGGCCTGATCTTAGCGATCCTTCGAAGATGGAAAAAATGATATTCGAGTCACCTTCTTGATATGCTTATCAAAAGCAAGTGTCTGGTCAAATATAATAATAATAATAATACTAATAATAAACTTTATTTGTATAGCACCTTTCATACAGAAATTGTAGCCCAAAGTGCTTCACATTGATTGAAAAAATACAATATTAAAATACATTAAGATTTGATTAGAAATACAATAAAATAAAAATAAATATAAAAACAGCGCACATTAAAATATTTGATTATGCATAGAATTTTTGAAGTGCAAGAAATAAGATGAAATTTGAAATACAATAAAATAAAAAATAAAAACACAAATACAATAAAATAAAATAAAAATAAAAACCGCACATTCCTGGTTCCTGAAAAATATGACACCAAGGGTTTTCATCTTGTCTCTGCCAAGAACAACACAGTCATCAAAAGACAAAGAGACATTATTGAATAAATTTTGCAATTTCTGGGGTCCAGTGATCATCATTTCAGTCTTTGCGGTGTTCAGGAAGAGGAAATGTTCAGAGAGCCAATCCCTAACAGCTAAAAGACAACCCTCGATTTTTGACAGGTTAGGCCTATTTATATATATACAAGAGAACAGCTGTAGCATAGCTGTCCGCTGTAGTGACCACTATGCATGAAAGGGTTAAATAGGTCAGTCCATTGTCTTGTGTATATCTGTTGTGCATATTGTCTGGTATTTGGTCTTTGGTTTGTATTTTTGGTTTCTTATAAGCCCGGGGGCGACACGCTGGTGCAGTGGTTAGCACTCGTGCCTCACAGCAAGAAGGTTTTGGGTTCGATTCCAACACCAGTCGACAGGGGGTGGGACCTTTCTGTGTGGAGTTCGCATGTTCTCCTCATGTCTGCGTGGGTTCTCTCCGGGTACTCCGGCTTCCTCCCACCATCCAAACACATGCACTAACAGGTTAACTGGTTAATCTAAACTGCCCATAGGTGTGAATGTGAGAGTGATTGTTTGTCTCTATATGTTCAGCCCTGAGATGAACTGGTGACTTGTCCAGGGTGTACCCCGCCTTCACCCCCATGTAGCTGGGATAGGCTCCAAGTGACCCCCGTGACCCTAGTGAGGATAAAGCGGCTTCAGAAAATGAATGAATGAATAAGCCCATGAAAGGACACAACTAGAAGCACTCAGAGAGCGCAGACCTCCGCCAAGGCTGATCAGTGGGCCCCCCCACCCCCGATCACCACCAAAATTGAATCATTTGTTCCTTGTGCCAGTATCAACATTTCCTGAAATTTTTATCCAAATTAAAGGCACAGTAGGCCAAAAAGTAAGGGCACCCCCATTTTTTATATAAATTGAGATAAAATCCGCCTTCTGGATCAGATCCGGATCAGCCTTTGAAATGTGATAGAGGACCCCATTGTCAATTCCTGAGTTAAATTTCATGAGTTTTGGTCAATAATTAAGCGAGATATCGGGAAACGAAAACTTTGGCCCCATTTACCACAATGTTAACAAAAATTTCAAAGTGATCCAGAATCCAGGATTTCTTCCGGATCACCCCCAAAAGTTAATCATTTCTTCCTTATCCCATTTCCAACAAACCCTGAAAATTTCATCCAAATCTGTCCATAACTTTTTGAGTTATGTTGCACACTAACGGACAGACAAACAAACCCTGGCAAAAACATAACCTCCTTGGCGGAGGTAATAATCAAAATGCATTCATTCATTCATTCATTCCACCTCCTGCCTATTGAAAGAAATTCACAGGAACTCAAATCAGCAACATTAAACCTTATCACTGCTCAGTCCTTCTTAAACATGGAGATAACAGAACCATTAGAGCAGGTAGCCCAGGCAGTTATTTGCAGCCTTAATATCCTCCTCCTCAGAAAACACAAGAATTCATCACAGATTTCAGGCACATCTCCCTCCCCAAATCCCCTGTGTAGATTTCAGGACAATCTATTTCCCCTCACAGAGCCATTCAGATTTCTCAGCCGCCGCATCAGCAGGAGTATCAGCCTGAAGTGAAGCATTAACACTAACGACTCCGGCCGAGGCTCCTCTTATTACGTAAGTTAGTTCAAAAACATTCAAAGTGAAGCGACACCTCCTCCTTCTGCTCGACACAGGCGTCACAGAGAACACATTATAACAGTTTGGGTTGGCAGCTTGGAAACACTGCAGCCACGTATTCAATAAATCATCCGAGAATACTGGAACTGCCTCGCACTAGATGAGTCACCGCATCATAAAAGAGCAAAAATAAATAATAAATCCTGTCTGACCCATCTCACCCTGCCAAGCATCTCCTACAGCTGATGCCCCTGGAAGAACTGAAGGTCCTGTAACATTTTTCTCCACTGCAATAAAGATTCTACACACTTCTCTCTGCCTCTGATATAATGCTTAAATACAGTGCAACCAGCACAATGTATAATTTTTATCTGTGAATTTTATTTTCTGACTATACTGTCTATTACTCTGCTCACTGTCAAAAGAGCACACAAACTACACTTTTTTTTTGCATAATTTCAGCTTTAAATATTACTTCTATTGTTTTCTTGCACTCCAACCTAAACCATACAGTCATTAAAAAATATTCAGAGTCTAGTAATCACATACGTTTTACACAGACTTGACATTTAGCAGCAAAAAAAAAAAAAAAAAAAAAAAAAAAGAAAAACATTGTAAGATAATTACACTGGGTTACAAAAAAATGTTTTTTGCAACCTGTCTAGGTTTTTTCAACTGAATTAGGACCATTTTGCACCGCTAAATCCAAAAAAAACATCTGTTTTTCTCAATCAGGTCAGGTTTTTTTTGTTAATTTGATTTTGAAAAATTTGATCTTCTCACCAAATATAATAATTAATACCAAACTAAGATTGGTAAGCACACTTTATGAAACTTGTGACTTGATTCCTGTTAGGTACAATGGTGTATTCACCGCAGATGTAGCAGAATACGTCAGGCTTATTTTTGCAAGATCTTCTAGTCGAAGCCATTTCATTCACCTGTAATATTGAAAAAAAAGACATTAATCATAAATTGGCAAAAGTAAAATCTTCAGAACTCGTTTATTGCAAGAAATATGAAAGAATTTTGTATCATATGATGTGAAAATGCCCATAAATGTAAGCAAAAATGTTAAAAAGCCAATATGTAGCATAGTTGAGAAAGTTGACCTGATTGAGCAAAATTAATGTGAGTTTTGGATTCAGCACCAAAATGATCCTAAATCAGCTCAAAAAACTGAAACACTAAATTTGTTGTTGACCAGTGTTCTCTATGCATGTCCCTTATAGATACAACCCTGTGCACTTTATAATGGGACTACATCACCATCTACTGCTGAAAATACTGTATCGCACGTGTCTGTGCAGAGGAATGAATGTGCCAAGTGTCACGTCTAAGTGCATACGGGTGTGATGTAAATACTGTTCACGAGCAAAAAGGCATCTGTGACAGTGGGAAGAAAAGACTGACATAAACCACTGGGTTTATACTTTGTCTTTGTCCTTGTGTTTCTGACACATTAATTGAACAGCAGTGGAAAAAGTCATCATCTTCCACCTCAATCATACATAAGTTAAAGTTAATATCACAACTAAAATTGGCATTTAATAAGAAAAGTACAAGCTGTCATCGTGCAGTAAAATGGTTGGTGCTTAACCCTTTCATGCACGAATTATGAGAACCTTAATCAAGATTTTTTTCCCAGAGTGTTTTCATTTTTCTTTAAACATGAAAAAAACAATGTGATTGAAAAAATTCTTACAAAAAAAACAAACAGATAAAATAAATAAAAAGTAAAAAAAAAAAAAAAAAAAAAAAAAAAAAAACATTAAAAAATAAAAAAGTAAAAAAAATATAATAATAATAATAATAATAATAATAATAATAATAATAATAATAATAATAATCAGCTGGACACCATGCGTTTAATTTTTGAAGCAATGAAACATGTGTTTACTGATAAATTGTGTGAAAACTATGAGGGGCTTGTGATTCTGGGGGTTTATGCTCAGGGGAGATCTACACAAGGTTACCAATTCATGTCAGAAAAGATAAGTAGTGTCTTAAAACTTTAATAAAGATATGTGTAAATAAATAAATAAATAATCCATGAATACACAAGAGAACAGCTGTAGAATAGCTGTCCACTGTAGTGACCAGTGTGCATGAAAAGGGTTAATGGTGATGTTCTTGGATTCATTTTCCCACTGAATTCATGTGTACGCTGTATTTTCCTGCTGTGCATGTTTAAGATTGAGATTATTTGACCTACTTTATTAACAGCTGGTGGTTTAATCAATCAAAAGTAATGCATCATATTGTGTAAAATCCTTAATGATGAATTGTGTCATATATTTATATAGTCTTTGTTCTTGTCTATTTATTGTATGTTGGATTTGCACTGTATTTTATTGTATTTATACTACATTTCATTGTGACTGCTGGGGAAGATGCTTTTTTTCCACTGTGCTCTATTCTATTCTATTCTATTCTATTCTATTCTATTCTAGTACTCTCTTAAATTCAGATAAACAAGCTTGTTTTCAGCTTTGTGTGAATGCATTTTCCAGCTGATGCAACTAAAGATAATCTTATTTCATATAAACCACAGGTGTCAAACATGTGTCCCGGGGGCCAAATCCGGCCCGCCAAAGAGTCCAGTCTGGGTCCAGATGAATTTGAGAAATGCAAAAATTACACTGAAGATATTAACAATCAAGAATGTTAAAATCATTTTAAGTCAATTCAATCTAAAGTGGGTCAAAACCAGTAAAATACTACCATAATAACCTCTAAATAATGAAAACTGTAAATATTTCTCTTCATTTTAATGTGTAAAAAAAAAGAAAAAAAAAAACAAACAGTTAAATTATACAAAAATGTTTACATTTACAGACTAACCTTTTACAAAAAAAAGTGAATAACCTGAACAAATATGAACAACCTTAAATGTCTTAATAGAAGTATGTGAAGTTTTACTAATATTCTGCCTGTTATTAAATGTTTTGTGTATTTGTAGATCCATTGTGATCTGTAAGTTGTAATGCACATGTATAAATGATAAATTGAGACATAATATTGCGAAAATTGCACTTATTTTTCTTAAGAATTTTCAGGGTGTTTATATTTGTTCATGTTGTGTTCAAGTACAGTTGTAGATGTAATCCTTTTCATTACAGAATTTTACTTTTTTCACTCAAAAACACAGAGAAAACTTTGGAGTCGACATTATTCATGAGTTCTTATCCTATTATTTATATTCTTTTACTGGTCCGGTCCACTTGAGATCAAATTGGGCTGAATGTGGCCCCTGAACTAAAATGAATTTGACACCCTTGATATAAACACTGATATATTTGGTAGTTTTCACTGAGCAGGGAGAGGATGATTGCTTTTATTTGACAAGCATAAAAATATAATACAGTGAAAAGTACAAGTTCTGGGAAAACTGAAGCAAATATTTGTACTTGTACAGGCCTACAGTACATTGGGTAAAAATACTTGTTTACATTCCTTTTTTTTATTTTATTAACAACTTTTTGAACAACATTTGAGTATACAGTACAAAATTTTAAACAAACATCAAGATGTCAAAAGAGAAGAACCATTTGAACATGTAAGTTTAAGAAAATAATGCATAGATTTAAAAATACAAAGCATAAAATACAAATTATAATATTTTTTTTTAAAAAAGTAAATAAGTAAATAAATAATAAATCTGACAAATATAAACAAATAAATGCAACCAAGAGTTCGGTCAGTATTGAAAAACTGTTTGTTTTTTTTGTTTTTTATACATATATATATATATATATATATATATATATATATATATATATATATATATATATATATATATATGAATTCTAAAGATTTAATATAATTTTCAAATTCTAATAGGAAGATTTTAAAATTTGGGTGTGATTTAGTATATTTGTTTTTATGTATATGAAATTTTCCAAATAATATAAATAAATTTACAATAAATTCTAGATTGTTAGTATCATGTTTAAAATACATAATTACATTTTGGGATGTTATATTTATTTTATTGTTACTTTTAGATATGATATAATTTTCAATTTTGGACCAAAAATTAGAAGAATGTTCACATAAAAAGAATAAGTGTAAAGTAGATTCAAATTCAGATTGACAAAACCTACATATTTCTTCCACATACTTGTTTACATTCCAGTCACAGGATTTAGTTTGAAGGTCGTCATGAGCAGTGACAACAAACCGCTGACAAAATCTCGTCACCGCGCTAGGCATGCTGGGAAATGAGTTTCCAGCACCTATTGAAGCCCTTTACAGCTACACCCGCTGGACACTACATTTCCCATGGGCCTCCGCGCGGCTGCTGTACATGCGGCTCTCCATGCAGCCCATGGTGTAGCGTTAAATGTGGTCCTTGAACGACACGTATCCCGTCAGGTTTTCATGGCCTTCGGGACGTTGGAGCGCCGATTTGTCTGGACCGTGACACGCACTTCCCGACGTAAGTTTGCCGTGACTCCTGTCGTCTGTTGCGGAGTTTCCAAATCAAACTGTGACAACTTATTTCCGGGATTGTTTGAGGGTTAGCATTGCTGCTTGCTAACATGCTAACGTCAAGCGTCAGAAGCCAAAGTTGGCAGCAGTTAGAGTGTGGCCTGAAGCAGCAAATCTGTCTAAAGGGAAAAAAAAGCTAACAGTGTCTGCTTTAAGCACATTAACACCTCTTATTTGTGCTTCCTGCTCGAAACTAACCTGGCATTTTGGGAACCCAAAGCCAACTCCTTCGTGTCCTCAAAACTGGCCAATGTCAACTAGCCTAAAATAGAGTCCAGAGTAAATGTTAGCATGAACCCAAGCACAGACATCCGGTTTGTCCCTTAAAACAAGTCTACTTTATTGTATTACAGTTATTTATTTAGCAGTTATGTGGTGTTTCTTGCTGCTGTCAGTGTCGCTAGCATGTCTGTTAATGTGTTTTGTCTGTTAAAACTTGACTTGAGCCGGACTTCCTGTGTGAAATTCTGCTGGTTTGTTTTTTCTTCAGGTGCTGCACTTATGGTTTTGCAGTCATAACACAAGGTAAGATCCGGGTTCATTCAGTCTGTTTTGTTGCCTGAATGCAAAGAAGATAACATTATAGCTGCAGCCTGAAGGAATGCAGCAGCTCAGTTAACTGTAAAGGTTCCAAAGTTGGCTTTGTCATGTCACTGCTGTTTGTCATAGATAAGACAGAATGTCACATTACTGTATGGTGTAATACACATGCGCAGCTGCTGTTACATGTGTAATGAAGCTTTTAACTGCAGTAACAGTAGCATGAGGACTGGTTCAATTAGCAAGATGAATAGAAATCGAAGAAAAAAATACTATAGGTCATAACCTGGACTTTGTTGTTTTGGGGAGGATCTTGTTTCCGTGGCCTCCAGCCCAGATTTGAGAGTGACCCAGGGAGTATTCCTGGAACCAGGTTAAACAAAGTCTGAAAATAACTCTGATCTCTGAGGTGACCGTGTCCTGAGAGGGTAAACTCAGCTGTTTTGTTTTGTTTCCAGAATCAGTACAATGAACTTTGAACCTATTCACTCAGAGGGTGTGGTGTGTGAATGATGGAAGAAAAATTGTATCATCAAAAACTTATGAATCTTATTAACTTATCAACAATTAGTTAACACAGTGATTACTGACCTAATTTTAACCCTACCTCAAAGGTGAATGACAAACTCTTTATTATTATTTGTTTGTTTGCTTGTTTGTTTATTTATGGTAAGTGGACTGAACTTATATAGTGTATTTTCTACACCTTCATGGTGCCCAAAGCGCTTTACAATTCCTCACATTCACCCATTCACACACACATTCATACACCAGTGGGCGGCTGCTGCCATGCAAGGCGCTGCCTGGCCCTGCTGGGAGCAATTCAGGATGTCTTGGTTGACAGGGTGTCAGGTGTCTTGCCCAAGGACACTTCGACGCGTAGACAGTCAGAGCCAGGATTCGAACTGCCGACCCTTTGGTCATTGGACGACCCACTCTACCAACTGAGCCACAGCTGCCCCAGAACTTTTACACAGCTTACTTTTAAGTTATGTAAAACACAAAAAACGAAGTCTCAGATGTGTGTAACAACTAATTAATTAACCAGTCAGTAAGAGGGGCAGAGGCAGAACACAGTCACTGGTATACAGATAGAACCTTTAGTCCAATTTAACTCCCTCCAAGTATGTGAGAAACAGAGTCCAAGCATTTGAAAAGGTGTTCACAGAACATGTCCTCAAAGACCTGAGCTTTTCCATCTGTTTTTATGACAACATATCATTGACCCACATTTGAAAAGGAGGATTTGGGGACTTCCGTTCTTTTAATATCAGCCTCTTAGCGATTATCATTTCCAAGTTCCAGGGGATGCTGTAGTGTTGCAGGTATATTCCCGACAGTCTGAGAACAGCCAAAAATAGCAAGTCCTGGTTCAGGCTGAAGAGGCCTGTTATTATTGTTTTTGGCACATGTTTTATTACTCAGTGTAGAAAATGTCACAGTTCTGTCATATTGCTCGTTTGAACTACTTTTCATGGTTTTATCAGCAGATTGGATTCACACACATAATAATTAAAAGTGGTACATTATACTGATACACATGATATAAAACTGCTTTCCTTTCATACTTGCTATGCAGCTAAGTTAATCAGTAATCACAGTTGCTTCAAACTGCTTTGTGTCTGCTCTCATCATTTTTTTTCTTCTTGGCGTAAATATTCAAACATCTTTCTTTTGAATGTCACAGCATCACTTAGGAGGAAGATGATGCAGCGTATCCTAACTCACGGGACACTGCGGCGGGTTGCAGTGCTCCGCCCCTTGCTGATGGGCGTCACCGTCCCTGAGCCGCCGGCAGCCTTTTGCTGCTTTGCCCTCCGCCTGTCGCCTCCACCTGCAGGTCAGCGCTGGCTCTCAACCTCAGCCTCCAGCAAGGCAGCACATCACCCAAAACACCAGCCTCCTGAGGAGGAACCAGAGCCCAGCGCCACTTCTCAAACACCGGTCCAGAAAGGAGAAGCTGAACCTGAGCCTGAAGTGGACCCGCTGCAGGACAAGTCCATCGGGCTGGTCCAGAGGTTTAAGAAGACCTTTAAACAGTATGGGAAGGTGATGATCCCTGTTCATCTGGTGACGTCCTCCTTCTGGTTTGGAACCTTCTATTATGCTGCTATGAAGTGAGTCTGATTTTACTGCTTTGTATTTGACTACAGATCAGATCTACATGTGGTGTTGGACTAATTACATGGGAAATAGTCTGAGTTAAGATGAAACAGAAACATTCAGCTAGCGAAATTACACCAACACGTCAACATTTACTCCATTTAAAGTTACTCTGGACAGTAGATGTTCATTGGTCTGACTTGGTACTATCTCATCTTAGTGAAATAGTCAGGTAAATAAATAGTTAACTAGAAAAGCACTCGGAGAGCGCAGACCTCCGCCAAGGAAGATCTGTGTTGTCCCTCCGATCACCACCAAAGTTTTATCATTTGTTCCTTGTGCCAGTATCAACATTTCCTGAAAATTTCATGAAAATCCATCCTTAACTTTTTGAGTTATCTTGCTAACCAACCAACCAACCAACTAACAAACAAACAAACCCTGGCAAAAGCATAACCTCCTTGGCGGAGGTAAAAATGCTCACTTAAGTTGTTCTTAAACCCTATGCCATGATGTAGTGTAATTTGTGATGAAAGTTGGACAGACTTCAGTATGTGATGAAATCTGGTGACAGTATAATATACACTAAGTAACTTTAAAATCGCACAATAAAATTCAGGAATATTTTACTTTTAATTCATGGATGATTGTTCCAACTATAGTTATTGTTCTTATTGCACAAATTCTGGGAGACATACACACAAGATTTTGAATCAAGGAAATGGTTTATTCAGTCAGACTGTACAAATCTGACAGTACCATTCATTCTTTTTTTTTTTTTTCAATGTTGATTTTATTGGAATCAAGGTTAAAAAAAAAAAAGTCATACAAGGAAACAAACAATACTTTTGAATTTTCCACATAACATACATAAAATTCCAACCCTCCACCCTACAAACTCCCGGGTAGTGCATCCCAATCTGAGATTAAATAAATAAATAAACAAATAAAAGCAATAATATTAGTAGGTGTGACATTCATCAGGCATAAATAATTAAACAAAAAGAAAAAAGAGATTGGAGTTGGACTACGAGACAGATTTAAGAGCAAATGAGGTTGTGTTGGGCTGCGTAACAACACGTGTCGCCCCTCATGACCCGGCTTAAAGCTCATGAGTTTTCAGGGAGAGTTTTTAGTGTGTTAATGAAGGACATTACTGGGTTCCAGGTAGAGTAGAAGAGGTTTTTGGACCCCCTGAGTGAGTACCATCCATTCTTACAAGGCTGCATTCGAGCATGGCATTGTAGCTACAGACATTTTCCCCATTTTTACTTCAGGGTTTTTATAGGGAGGGTCACATGTATACAAAGCCTACACATTTTTGGTTAACAATGTAGCCAGTCCCAGTATTTCACTCTCCTACCCAGTTTACACTTGAGTACAGCTTTCATATATTGGTCTGTGGTTGAGAAGAAGCACAATTAGTCAGACAGAGCAACTGTATATTGTGTCTGAGAAGCTGTTTGGAGCGTCTGAGTACATCTCATGACAATTCTAGCAGATTTTTAAATGTGCGTTTTTAAAGATGATGAGTATAGTGTTTTGGTACAGGCTCTGAGAATGTGCAGCATGCTTCATATATTCATATATTTATTGTTTCCTGTCAACAGAGGTGTGAATGTGGTGCCATTCTTGGAGATGATTGGTCTACCGGAGTCGCTGCTCGATCTTTTGAGAGACTCGTCGAGTGGCTATGCTTTAACTGCATATGCCATGTACAAGGTAATGTGGTTTCAACTGCAGTGAACAACAGGAATGTTCATGTGTGTGGGTTTACATTTAGAGACGTGGAATTTAACACATGACCTCAGATTAATGTAAGATTTTGTGTTTCGTACAGATCGCCACCCCTGCTAGATATACCGTGACCCTCGGGGGCACGTCACTGTCTGTTCAGTACCTCCGCAAACACGGCTACTTATCAACACCACCACCTGTTAAAGACTACATCCAGGACAAAATGGAAGAGACTAAGGAGAAACTGACGGAAAAGATGGAGGAGACAAAGGAAAGATTTTCAGAGAAAATGGAGGAAACCAAGGAACGGTTCTCTGAGAAAATGGAAGAGACTAAGGACAAGCTTTCGGAGAAACTGCAGGAAACCAAAGACAGAGTCTCTGACAGAAATGCGTTTTTCAGAAAGAAGAGCGATTAGTAGATTGTGCTTACGAATGGCGCTCTGAATAAATGATCTATCGTAAGTCTCAGCACTTAAGAGCGTAGACGTTGCACTACCTTGTCCTGAATTTTCACCTCACAGATCTCAGTTCTGCCCTATCGTCCTAATTGCCCGAACCCTGCACCGATGCACTCTGAAGTGTAGATTAGACGGCAGCTTAGCCGACCGTTGGCGGTGTGTTGGCTGTGCCTCAGTCGTCTCAGACTGGATTTACACAGACTCAGATGGTCTGGACTCTGTGGGCTGTAGGTCGTCTGCTTTAGGAGACGCTGTGTTCTCATGTCACATCATATGCATACACAAACAGAGGACTGCATGGGAGAGAGCAATGCTAATAATCCTTGTGGCTGTCGGGAAATAAAACTTGAAGTTCATGGTTTCTGTGTGTACTAGTCTGTCAAGGCCTTTCTGAAGGCTGGGTATCACCTCGTGTCTTTTATAATGTAATGAGAGAGAAATTAAGTTTTTCTAATGTATTTTTATCTGATAGCCAAAGCTAATATATGACATTATGTTGGTGTCTGTACCAGCTCATGTAACGATCACAAGTTGTATAAATGTCCAAGACATACGAGTGTTATTGAGGCAGACGTCGTCATAATCCATGTCAGTTTACATGTGATGGATGTGTAGTCGATACATGTAAACACACAACATCAACAAACAGCAGACGCATAAATACATGAAATGGAAGTGTTAACAGTGTCAGTTTCAAAATGTCTTTGGTACTTCAATGGACAAATGTAATTGTCAGAAAATGAAGCAGGTTTAATCCAACTGAATAAACTGAAACGCTAATGAGCTATAGACGTGTGATTATTACCCCCCCCCCCCCCGAAGGAGAGGCAAGGGGTTTTGTTTTTGGTTTGTTTCTTTTTTTGTGGATTTCTTTGTTAACATTCCAGCAGCAAAACTATTTGTTAAATTCATACCAAATTGGGTTTATATTTTGCCAGTGATCTGGAATAGATGTGGTTACATTTTGAGAAAAGTAGGTCAAAGTTCCAATTTTTAATGAATTTTCAAAATCTTTTTTTTTTTTTTTTTTTTTTTTTTTACTTCTAATGGGTGAAATGTCACATGTCTGTAGCAGCAAAACTATTGGTTGAATTCATTCATGAATTCACTCATTCATTCAGTGGTGTTTTTTTTTTACTTTTGTAAGTGTAAGAAATGCTCACCATCAAAAAAAAGATGAAACGATGTCAAAACTAATGCAACAGCTACCTAAATTTTAAATGTCGACAAAGAACATCAAGACTTTCCCATAAAAACATTCATATTGATTTTTTTGTTTTAATTGGAAAATATAAAAGATGTGTAATTTTAGGTCCAAACCTACATCTGCAGGATCAAAAGCAGATATTTTTTATACATGAAGTAACTCCTAGATATGACAGAACAATTCATAGTTTGGTTTGTAGAGACATTTATAATATTTTTTGGTAATAAAAATTTTTAAATGAAAAATTATATGTTTTTATCAATTTATTTCAACAGCAATTATTTAAGTAAGTACATGTTTATGTTTATGCATTTGGCAGACGCTTTTTTCCAAAGCAACTTACAGGGGAAAAGCAATTAAATCACTCAATCAATCAAAGTTTATTTATATAGCGCCAGATCGCAACAAAAAAGTTATCTCATGACACTTTACATATAGAGTTGGTCAAAAAGCAGACTCTAAGCCAATTTACAGAAACCCAACAGAATCCTCCAGGAGCAAACACTTGTGAAGATTATCCACAGGTTTTCTTGGTCGTTTAATGTACATGATTTCCACCTAAGTTCAAGGAAGTTTTAGATGATTCAGGACTTCAGAACTTCAACAAATATACATTTATGATTTAATTTACAAAAATGTACTTGGAGTCTACCTTGGTTTTCACATTTTTTAGATGAAATCCATGACATGAACTTGTTAAGGTTCTGAATTCTGCGTGATATGGAATGATCTAATGCTCACATTTTATAGAAAAAAAAAGAGAATTCAGCCTTAAACTCAATACCTACTCTGTGTTTTTTAAAGTCTGTGTGTGCTGCTCTGATGGTGGGGGGTCCCCATTGTTAATGTCAGTGTCCCTGGTTTCATTTTGGTCTGGTTGTTTCTCTCCACTCCCTCGTTCCTGCAGGAAAAATGAAGTCCAGAAACACTCTGGAGCCAAATCTGAGTCTCTTTAAGAACAGAAAAAGAGCCGAGAAGGAGACAGTTAAGACTCCTCTCCCTGAACTCTGGAAAAAAGGCTGAAATCTGACCTGGTTTGTTTTGACAGTAGGTTTGTACTGACCTCATGTGGCTGTAACAGGTACTGCAGCATGGAACTAAAAACACACAGTTACCCTGGACAACACTGTCATGTCCTGGTGGAAACTCAAGGGCATTAAAGTGGAAAGTATGGTGAATAATAACTATGTAACACAAATTTCCAAAGGTTTTGATGTAAAACTCCATTTGTGGGCTCATTTCCACAGTGAAATCATCATAAAATCCCAGCGTTGTAGTTCTATTAGAAACAGAAGAAACAGGTGAGGTAGTGGATGTATTTTATTGGACCGTATTTATCACTTTACACATCATGTCTAAGTCTAAAGGCTAACGTCCATGTGACCTGTGTGAGTTTTACATCCATCAGTGCTCCTGTAGGCTGTTGGCATGTGAGCTACTTTGGAAAAATTTCTGAAATCCCAGTTTTGGAGCAAGAATTTAAGCCTTACTGCTGGACCTGGGGGTGGGGGGGTTACTGATGAGCGTTTGAAAAACATTTATAAAACACTTTGAAACACTTCAGGATGGCCATTTTTATTAACCCAGAACACATTTTGAGCAAATTTGGAACATTTTCAGAAATATCAATTTTTGAAGCACATACTATAGCCTTACCATCTGACCAAAAGGGGTCAAAAATGATCTTTAGAAAAAAAGTTTAAAACACCTTTTAAACACTTATGGACAGCCATTTTTAATGACCTGGAACACATTTTAAGCAAATTTGGAAATATTTCTAAAATCACACTTTTTTTGAAGCACATACTATAGCCTTACCACTTCACCACAGTGGGTCAAAAATGATCATTACAAAAAAAAGTTTAAAACACCTTGAAACACTTATGGACGACCATTTTTAATGACCTGGAACATATTATGAGCAAATTTGGAAATATTTCTAAAATCACACTTTTTTTGAAGCACATACTATAGCCTTGCCATTTGGCCATGGGGGGTCACTGATGACCCTTTGAAAATATGTTTAAAATACCTTGAAACACTTCTGGACGACCATTTTTAATGACCTTTAACACATTATGAGCAAATTTGGAAATATTTCTAAAATCACACTTCTTGTGAAGCACATACTATAGCCTTACCACTTGACCAAAGGGTCAACGATGACCAACAAAATAAATGTTCACAACACCTTGAAACACTTCTGGACAACTGTTTTTAATGACCTGGAAGACATTTTTAGCAAATTTGAAAAACTTCTGAAATCACAATTTTTGGAGCACATACTATAGCCTTACCACTTCACCTTGGGGGGTCACTGATGGCCAAAAAAATAAATGTTCAAAACACCTTGAAACACTCATGGGCGACCATTTTTAATGACCTGAAACACATTTTGAGCAAATTTGGAAATTTTTCCAAAATCACACTTTTTGGAGCACATACTATAGCCTTACCACTTTACCTTGGGGGGTCACTGATGACCATTTGAAACCAGGTTTTAAATACCTTGAAACACTGATGGATGACCATTTTTAATCACTTAGAACACATTTTGAGCAAATTTGAAAATACTTCGGAAATCTCAATTTTTGAAGCACATACTATAGCCTTACCATTTGGCCATGGGGGGGTCACTGATGACCCTTTGAAAATATGTTTAAAATACCTTGAAACACTTACGGACGACCATTTGTAATGACCAGGAAGACTTTATGAGCAAATTTGGAAATACTTCTAAAATGACAATTTCTGAAGCACATACTATAGACTTACCACTTTACCCCAGGGGGTCAAAAATGATCATTACAAAAAAAGTTTAAAACACCTTGAAACACTTATGGATGACCATTTTTAATGATCTGGAAGACTTTTTGAGCAAATTTGGAAATTTTTTCAAAATCACACTTTTTGGAGCACATACTATAGCCTTTCGACTTTACCTTGGGGGGTCACTGATGACCATTTGAAACCAGGTTTTAAATACCTTGAAACACTGATGGATGACCATTTTTAATAACCTGGAAGACATTTTGAGCAAATTTGAAAATACTTCGGAAATCTCAATTTTTGAAGCACATACTATAGCCTTACCATCTGACCAAAAGGGGTCAAAAATGATCTGTAGAAAAAAAGTTTAAAACGCCTTGAAAAACTTATGGATGGCCATTTTTAATGCACAGAACACATTTTGAGCAAATTTGGAAAATATTCAGAAATCCCAAATTTTGAAGCACATACTATAGCCTTACCACTTCACCACAGTGGGTCAAAAATGATCATTACAAAAAAAAGTTTAAAACACCTTGAAACACTTATGGACGACCATTTTTAATGACCTGGAACATATTATGAGCAAATTTGGAAATATTTCTAAAATCACACTTTTTTTGAAGCACATACTATAGCCTTGCCATTTGGCCATGGGGGGTCACTGATGACCCTTTGAAAATATGCTTAAAACACCTTGAAACACTTATGGACGACCATTTTTAATGACCTTTAACACATTATGAGCAAATTTGGAAATATTTCTAAAATCACACTTCTTGTGAAGCACATACTATAGCCTTACCACTTGACCAAAGGGTCAACGATGACCAACAAAATACTTGTTTAAAAGACCTTGAAACACTTCTGGACAACTGTTTTTAATGACCTGGAAGACATTTTTAGCAAATTTGAAAAACTTCTGAAATCACAATTTTTGGAGCACATACTATAGCCTTACCACTTCACCTTGGGGGGTCACTGATGGCCAAAAAAATAAATGTTCAAAACACCTTGAAACACTCATGGGCGACCATTTTTAATGACCTGAAACACATTTTGAGCAAATTTGGAAATTTTTCCAAAATCACACTTTTTGGAGCACATACTATAGCCTTACCACTTTACCTTGGGGGGTCACTGATGACCATTTGAAACCAGGTTTTAAATACCTTGAAACACTGATGGATGACCATTTTTAATCACTTAGAACACATTTTGAGCAAATTTGAAAATACTTCTGAAATCCCAAATTTTGAAGCACATACTATAGCCTTACCACTTCACCACAGGGGGTCAAAAATGATCATTAGAAAAAAAGTTTGAAACACCTTGAAACACTTCTGGACGACCATTTTTAATAACCTGGAAGACATTTTGAGCAAATTTGGAAATACTTCTGAAATCTCACTTTTGGGAGCACATACTATAGCCTTCCCATGTGACCATGGGGCCAAAGATGACTAATAAAATTAATGTTCAAAACACCTTTAAACACTTCTGGACAACTGTTTTTAATGACCTGGAAGACATTTTGAGCAAATTTGGAACATTTTCAGAAATACCAATTTTTGAAGCACATACCTTACCACTTTACCTTGGGGGATCACTGATAACCATTTGAAACCAGGTTTTAAATACCTTGAAACACCTCTGAATGATTGTTTTTGATGACTTAAAACACATTTTGAGCAAATTTGAAAATACTTCTGAAATCCCAAAATTTTGAAGCACATACTATAGCCTTACCATCTGACCACAAGGGGTAAAAAATGATCATTAGAAAAAAAGTTTAACACACCTTGAAACACTTATGGACGGCCATTTTTAATGACACAGAACACATTTTGAGCAAATTTGGAAATTTTTCTAAAATCACACTTTTTTTGAAGCACATACTATAGCCTTACCATTTGACCAAAGGGTCAACGATGACCAACAAAATAAATGTTCACAACACCTTGAAACACTCCTGGACAACTTTTTTTAATGACCTGGAAGACATTTTGAGCAAATCTGGAACATTTTCAGAAATACCAATTTTTGAAGCACATACTATATTTCCACTTTACCTTGGGGGGTCACTGATAACCATTCGAAACCAGGTTTTAAATACCTTGAAACACTGATGGATGACCATTTTTAATCACCTAGAACACAATTTGAGCAAATTTGAAAATACTTCTGAAATCCCAGTTTTTGAACCAGCTGACCACAGGGGGGTCAAAAATGATCATTGGAAAAAACGTTTTAAACACTCTGAAACACTTCTGGACGGCCATTTTTAATGACCTGGAACACATTCTAACCAAATTTGGAAATATTTCCAAAATCACACTTTTTGGAGCACATACTATAGTCTTACCACTTGACCATGGGGGGGGTCACTGATGACCCTTTGAAAATATGTTTAAAATACTTTGAAACACTTCTGGACGACCATTTTTAATGACCTGGAACACATAATGAGCAAATTTTGAAATTTTTCAGAAATCACACTTTTTGGAGCACATACTATAGCCTTACCATGTGACCATGGGGGCAATGATGACCAACAAAATAAATGTTCAAAACTCCTTGAAACGTTTCTGGACAACTGTATTTGATGACGTAGAACACATTTTGAGCAAATCTGAAAATTTTCTGAAATCCCATTTATTGAAGCATATACTATAGCCTTACTATTTGGCCATGGCGGGGGAGGGGGGGGGGAGGGGGGGTGTTCACTGATGACCCTTTGAAAATATGTTTAAATTTCCTTGAAACACTTCTGGATGACCATTTTTAATGACCTGGAACACATTACCAGGAAATTTGGAAATATTTCTGAAATCATGCTTTTTGGAGCACATACTATACATGGGGGCAATGATGACCAGTAAAATAAATGTTCAAAACTCCTTGAAACACTTTTGGACGATTTTTTTAAATCACCTAGAACACATTTTGAGGGAATTTGAAAATACTTCTGAAATCCCAATTTTTGAAGCACATACTATAGCCTTACTGCTTCACCACAGGGGTTCAAAAATGATCATTAAAAAAAAGTTTTAAACACCTTGAAACACTTATGGATGGACATTTTTAATGACCTGGAACACATTCTGACCAAATTTGGAAATATTTCCAAAATCACAGTTTTTGGAGCACATACTATATATAACCTTACCACTTGACCAAGGGGGGGTCACTAATGACTCTTTGAAACTATGTTTAACATACTTTGAAACACTTCTGGACGACCATTTTTAATGACCTGGAACACATTATCAGCAAATTTGGAAAATTTTCAGAAATCCCAAATTTTGAAGCACATACTACTATATAGCCTTACCACTTCACCTCAGAGGGTCAAAAATGATCATTAGAAAAAATGTTTAAATCACCTTGAAAAACCTCTGAACAGCCATGTCGAACAATAATGAACAAATTCTGAAAATGTTCAGAGATGTTGATTTTAAAAGTACACAGCATTGTCTCACCACTTGACAATGGGGGGCGGGGGGGAGTCACTCATGAACAATGAAATAAATGTTTTGTTAATTGACAGAATAATGAAGAGGCCAACATAAGTGATATTTTACGATCCAGTGTTGGTGAAGTTACATCACTAGTGGATCCTGTTTGTCCCTCAGTACAAACACACCCCTGCAGACGTCTGTCATCTGATGGCATCACCTGAGTTCATCTGTTCACAGCTGCCCTGATTGTTTTTTTGTTTTTTTTTTAAAGATAACAAGAAATCCTGATTAATAGAACAGAGCCTCTGGACATCCAAATATGTCATATCTGATGACATTGTAAAGATGCATTAGTGGTTTAGAAGACATTAAACAGTTTACAGAAGATGCTTTTTGCCATCAGTGTCTTTTTAGGTTTTTTAAGGTTCCCTAAAAACAAACATAATAAAAACAAACTACTTCTACTCATTTTTAAAGTATATAAGGTTTTGTTTTGAAAGCAGAACTTCCTTGTCGTGTTGTATTTCTAAAATGCAACGTTAGTCTTTACACTGGAAGAGCCATTCAGATGAGGATGTCTGTGTGTTCTCTGATTAAAGCAGTCACTTCATTCCCGCCTCCTTATCTGAACCTTATCTGTATGTAAATAATTTGGCTCTATGCTGATGAGGAGGCAGAGCTACGGTGACCTCTGCTGTCCAAACTAATGAACAGCTGTTTATGCCGTCCACAAACACCTGTCCGTCGTCCCACAGGGAGTCGACCACAGAGGACGGAGCGCCGCTGTGATCCCTCCCATCATCCCAGTCCACAGACGACCTGTGTTCCTCAGGTGGATGAACATGACTGGAGTGTCAGGACGCCTGTGAGACTCCTGAGGTGAAGAGCAGGGCACCGGGGACGCTGGGGAAAGTTTCTGGAGGAGATTTCCTGCGACTTTGCATCTTCTTTTTTTCCTTCTGTAAATGACAGCTGAGAAGGTGGAGGACAGTAAAGACACAAGGTCAGTGAATCTGCTTAAATGCATATGTTTTCAGTAGATGAACAGTTTTTATTGAAGGTTTAATCATGTCTGTAACAGGAAAAAAAAAAAGTATATCGACCAGGGGCTACGTTTGATTGGATCTCAACCAGGCTGGATCACTGAAAAAATAACAGAATAATACATAAATAATGACAACGCTGAATTTGACTGTATGTTTTAGTGTAAAAAAAAAAGGAAAATTACATGAAAATGTTTAAATTTACAAACTATCCTTTTAAAAATGAATTAATTTGAACAAATAAGAGCAACATTAGAATCCATTATAAATTGGAACACTTGTTCTATTATTGGTTGTTACAGTTGCTCCAGGTAGATATAGATAGATAGATAGATAGATAGATAGATAGATAGATAGATAGATAGATAGATAGATAGATAGATAGATAGATAGATAGATAGATAGATAGATAGATAGATAGATAGATAGATAGATAGATAGATAGGTGGGTGGGTGGGTGGGTGGGTGGGTGGATGGATAGATAGATAGATAGATAGATAGATAGATAGATAGATAGATAGATAGATAGATAGATAGATAGATAGATAGATAGATAGATAGATAGATAGATAGATAGATAGATAGATAGATAGATAGATAGATAGATAGATAGATAGATAGATAGATAGATAGATGGATGGATGGATGGATGGATGGATGGATGGATGGATGGAAGAGTGGGTGGGTGGATAGATAGATAGATAGATAGATAGATAGATAGATAGATAGATAGATAGATAGATAGATAGATAGATAGATAGATAGATAGATAGATAGATAGATAGATAGATAGATAGATAGATAGATAGATAGATAGATAGATAGATAGATAGATAGTTTGCAGATGTAAACTTTTTTTTTTAAAGTGATTAAACTTTTTTTTACTTTTTATTTTTCTGGTCCAACCCACGTCTGATCACACCAGACTATATTTGAGCTAAAATGACTGTAACAGCCCTGATCTAAAGGTTACCTTCTATTTTTGGATGATATTCTAATGCAAACATCCTACAAACTTACTCAATTTTCCCTCATTCTCCTTTAAGTCCTGCTCTTTTTTCTTTTTGTCTTTTCTTCTGTGTCTTTCAGGTCCATAGTTGTCAGAGGAAAACCACACCTGACATGGAACCCCATCACTGAACCACCGTCTCCCCAGCCGTCACCTTCTACAGCCATCCCAGATGAGCCGTCCATTATTCATCCCCTTCACACACAGTCTCTGTCATCATTAAACTTGTAAACTCAGCCTGCAGTGTCTGGGTTCAGGGCAGTGGAAGAGTCAAACTTCAGTTTAACACAAACGTCCAAATTCAGCACAGTCTGGAGACATGTGGCATTCACTGGACCAGAAATGGGTGGGAAATTGCAAATCTGACATGTGGAATAGAACTGTAAACACTGTAAAAAAGAAAATATCTGAAATGTGGAGACTGATTTGACCCTAACCCTAACCCTCTAACCCTAACCCTCTAACCCTAACCCCCTAACCATAATCCTCTAACCCTATTTTAACTCTATACCACCACCTGTATAGGAACTAAGTTTTACAAACCTCACCTCTCAAAGTTGGGTCCAGTTGACTCCAGATGGCCTGAAACGTGCTCCTATCAGGTTTCTGAGTGGTACATGTTGGTGTCCCCACTTTGTCAAATTTCCAAATTTTCCCTTCATCCAAGTTCCAATTCCAACCTCCAAGATTCCACTCATTTCCAATGGGGGTGAGATTTGACTTGGAACATCTCCAGAACCAAACCTCATAGAGACCTGAAAGTCACGTGGTCGTGTCAGACATAATTCGGCCCCTCTGAACACACCAGTCATGGTCCCATGGCTCTACGACTTCGGTTCCAAAGATGCAGCCAAAATACAATTATTAACCTTAACCGTAACTATTAACTGACCCTAACCCTCTAACCCTAACCCTAACCCTCTAACCCTAACCCCCTAACCCTAACCCTCTAACCCTAACCCCCTAACCCTAACCCTCTAACCCTAACCCCCTAACCCTAACCCCCTAACCCTAAACCTCTAACCCTAACCCTAATCCTCTAACCCTAACCCTCTAACCCTAACCCTAATCCTCTAACCCTAACCCCCTGACCCTAATCCTCTAACCCTAACCCTAACCCTCTAACCCTAACCCCCTAACCCTAACCCCCTAATCCTCTAACCCTAACCCTCTAACCCTAACCCCCTAACCCTAACTCTCTAACCCTAACCCTAGTCTTAGCCCTCTAATCTTAACCCTAACCCCCTAACCCTAATCCTCTAACCCTAACCCTCTAACCCTAACCCTCTAACCCTAACCCCCTAACCCTAACCCTCTAACCCTAACCCCCTAACCCTAACCCTAACCCTCTAATCCTAACCCCCTAACCCTAACTCTCTAACCCTAACCCTAGTCTTAGCCCTCTAATCTTAACCCTAACCCCCTAACCCTAATCCTCTAACCCTAACCCTAACCCTCTAACCCTAACCCCCTAACCCTAACTCTCTAACCCTAACCCTAGTCTTAGCCCTCTAATCTTAACCCTAACCCCCTAACCCTAACCCTCTAACCCTAACCCCCTAACCCTAACCCTCTAACCCTAACCCCCTAACCCTAACCCTAACCCTAACCCTCTAACCCTAACCCCCTAACCCTAACCCTGTAACCCTAACCCTAGTCTTAGCCCTCTAATCTTAACCCTAACCCTCTAACCCTTTTCACTTACCTTACATGGGTAGGGTTACTGGATCAGAAGTGACTAAACCTTTTATGAGTAGATGCTTTCGGTCGCTGGTGCTTATTTCGGTCTTTAAGAGTTTAGACGCAGCAGCACAGATCTGACAGTTGAATGTTTTTTAATTACAAAGAACCTCTGGATTAGAATGTGTCTAAAAATAGCCAAGGCTCAAATATAGTCACTTTTAGTCTTCGGACATATGCAGTACAAACAGTGGTAGAAGTGAAGTACAGTGTACTGTGGAGGGAATTACACTGCTACCATTCTACTGTCAAAGTCAAATATTAAAGTTTATACTCCACTACATCTGGATTTTATTCAGCGGATTCACCACAGTGAACAGAATAACAAGGTTTTAATACAAAACACATTGTTACAGAGTAAACCGGTGGATTTCCACCTTTTTGGCTTCTGTATTCTTACACAAACACTGTCCTATCAGAGCTCACATGTCATTTATCAACAACTAAAGCAGATAATGAGTTTTCCTGTTAAATTTCTCACATGGTTTCATGTCAGTAAGTGTTGAAGTCATCCAATATCATACCAACAAAACCAAAGAACGGACGCTGAAAACAAACTTGTATTAGATCAAGTTTTTCCATCTTTCCTCATATTTATCTGGTTTTTATTCTTAAAAAAAACAAAAACTGGATATAAAGTCATTGAAAGTAACAGAACCTGCTGCAACAACAACGATACTTTATTATTAACACAGTAATGTGATGTGAGGGACCAAAGCAGTATGTTAAAGACCTAAACAACTACCAGCAACCAGAACCATCTACTGATATAAAGTGGGGTTTTTTTTTCTTTTTTTTTTTTTTAACATATTATAATTTTTTGGTGCAGATTTAACTTACATTGAACATTTGAATACAGTTGTCCCTCACTATAACGCAGTTCACTTTTCGCGACCTCGCTGTTTTGCGGATTTTTTTAGTGCAATTTTGCATGTTTTTTTTGTTTTTTTTTACAGTATATGAACACGCATTGTGTTCTGCGTCCTGATTAGCTAAGGGAGAACCCGCGCATTGTGTTCTGCGTCCTGATTAGCTAAGGGAGAACCCGCGCATTGTGTTCTGCGTCCTGATTGGCTAAGGAAGAACCCATGCGTTGTGTTCTGCGTCCTGATTGGCTAAGGGAGAAGCCGCGCATTGTGTTCTGCGTCCTGATTGGCTAAGGAAGAACCCATGCATTGTGTTCTGCCTCCTGATTGGCTAAGGAAGAACCCACGTATTGTGTTCTGCGTCCTGATTGGCTAAGGAAGAACCCACGTATTGTGTTCTGCGTCCTGATTGGCTACGGAAGAACCCACGTATTGTGTTCTGTGTCCTGATTGGCTAAGGGAGAACCCGCGCATTGCGTTCTGGGTCCTGATTGGCTAAGGAAGAACCCATGCATTGTGTTCTGCCTCCTAATTGGCTAAGGGAGAACCTGCGCATTGTGTTCTACATCCTGATAGGCTAAGGGAGAACCCATGCATTGTGTTCTGCGTCCTGATTAGCTAAGGGAGAAGCCACGCATTGTGTTCTGGGTCCTGATAGGCCAAGGGAGAACCCATGCATTGTGTTCTACATCCTGATAGGCTAAGGGAGAACCCACGCATTGTGTTCTGCGTCCTGATAGGCCAAGGGAGAACCCATGCATTGTGTTCTGCTTCCTGATTGGCTTAGGGAGAACCCGCGCATTGTGTTTTGCGTCCTGATTGGCTAAGGGAGAACCTGCGCATTGTGTTCTGCATCCCGATTGGCTAAGGGAGAAGCCACGCATTGTGTTCTGCGTCCTGATTGGCTAAGGGACTGTAGACCATTGTCAATCAGTTTCCTCCGTGCCGTGTCTCCTGTACAGTACAGAATGCGTTCTTTTTCGCCAAATTTACATAAATGTTCGATCTCCAGCAGTGTGACTCTGCAGTGCTGTACGTTTGCAAGTTTTCTTCCCGACAAAACCCACAATGTCGACGAAACGCTCTGCACCGACAAAGGCACCTGCGGTCGCACCCAGAAGGCAGAGGAAGATGCTAACCATCGCACAAAAAGTTTCATTCTATGATACTGTACTTATTTTTTAAAATCTACGAAGGTTTGAACTTTGAGAGTGTTTAAAAAAGAGAGAAATGTGCGAAAATGTTAATGTCTGTCTGAGAAAAGTGCATAAAGTGTGTGGTGAAGGGTTTTACAGCCTTAAAACATATAAAATAATTGTAAAAAATAAAGCTGACTACTTTGCGGATTTTGCCTATTGGAGGTTATTTTTAGAACGTAACCCCCGCGATAAACGAGGGACCACTGTATTCAATGTCAGAGGTATTAAGCATGTCCCATTCTTTCCACCTCCCCACCCTCCCACTCCTGGTTCTACATAACATACATGATGATAGTAATAAAAATAGCAAAGCTCATAGAACAATAAAGGTTAAAAAAAAAAAGAAGAAGAAAATAAAAGAAATAAATAAATAAAAAGAAAATAATAGAAGTAAAGAAAAGAAAAACAACAGCCTAATAACAGACAAATCTGCTTATTCACAATTACATCCTACACACAAGATATGGACGTGCAGTGTGATTAATATTATTAGAGAGCACGCAAGTATATATAGCACACCAAACAGGGAAAAAAAGGTGTGTGTGTATGTGGGAAAACTGCACTAAACGCATTTTTTATAGTTTAACCCTTTCATGCACAGTGGTCACTACAGTGGACATCTATTCTACAGCTGTTCTCTTATATATTCATGGATTTTGTTGTTTTAGTTGGACACACTTGACGCTTATGCACCATCCTCATACACTGCAATTAGTAGTAGTAGTAATTTATTCTTCCATTTAACAGAACATGATATATACATACAGACAGTTTGGATTTCTATATTAACCCTGTCATGCATTAATTATGAGAAGCTTAATCAAGATTTTTTTTCCTTGTTTTTTTTTTTTTTTAATTCCTTTTTAGGCATGAAAAAACAAACAAACAATGTGATTGAATTTTTATGAACCTATTTTTCAGGGCGTAACAAAAATATCCACTCAGCTGGACATCATGCGTTTAATTTTAGAAGCAAAGGAACATGTATTTACTGATATACTGCATAAAAACTATGAAATAAAAACATTAATACTGCTAATCTGATGTTTTCTCACATTTTAACATACCTGCATGGAGATAATTTGCCAAAAAAACCCAAAAAAACAAAAACAAAAAAAAAAAACCCTTTTTGTTTAAAAAACAAAACCAAACAGTTAATTACAGTCTAATAACAATTAGAAATGTTTTACACTCAAACATGTTTCTGCAGATCAGGTTTATCTAGAACAGTAAATTTACAGTAATGGTGTGAATTACAGTGTATGGGATGATGCATAAGTGTCCACTGTGTTGGCTGATATGGAAATAAAACAACAAAATCCATAAATATACAACAGAACAACACCTTTGAATAGCCGTCCACTGTAGTGACCACTATGCATGAAAGGGTTAAACATGGGTGAAAAGGTATAGGCTGAAGCAGCAGCTTATTTATGCCTTCCCTGTTAACAAGAAGAAAAGTTGCAGAAACAAAACAAGATAACAAGATGGCACAGTTTTAAACAATAATATAATAAAACAAATAATATAATCTAAGCAAAATCTTAGATTCACACTGATAATTGGCGTACTTTATCCTAATAATAATTCACACCATTACTGTAACTTTGCTGTTCTTGATAAACCTGATCTGCAATAACACGATGGAGTGTAAATCAATTGCTTGTTATTGTTATTAGACTGTAATCAACAGGGTTTTTTTTTTTTTTTAACAAAAAGTTTATTTTGCATATTATCTCCATGAAGTGAGTAGTGACTAGTATTAGAGTATGTTCAAATGTGAGAAAACGTCAGATTAGCAGCATTAAAAACGTTTTTATTTCATAGTTTTCACACAGTACATCAGTAAATACATGTGTCTTTGCTTCAAAAAATAAACACATGGTATCAGGCTGAGTGGGCATTTTTGGAACGCCATGAAAAATAGGTTCATAAGATAATTTTCATACTTAAAGAGGAATAAAAATACTCACAATTCATGCATGAAAGGGTTAAAGTGTCTTAAGTTTTTTTTTTTTTTTTTTTTTAAGTATTTAAACATGGAGCCCCATCCTACTTGAAATTTTGATGGCTGACCTCTCAAATTGTATTTAATCTTCTCTAAATTTAGAATTTTGATCTAAAATGTTTAGTAACTTCTGTACAAATAATCCTATCAATCCATGTAAATAACTGGTGTAAAATACAGTTTGTCATCTTTTCACGGTCATCAGATATGACCCATTTGGACGTTCAGAGGCTCCGTAGTTACCATGGAAACACTGTCATCTTCTACAACATTGATTCACCAGTAAAACCCATGGAGTTGGATCAATGACAGTGGAGATAGAGGCTTGTTTTTACATTCAGTTAATGATATAGTATTTTGCTGAAAATGTCACTTTTTTTTCTTCAGTTTGTTCTGTTTTGATATAATAACCTTTGAATTTACTCTGAGCTTTAATTAACATCATCATGATCAGTGAATTAAATACAGGAAAATACTTGATTTTCACAGCAAATGAAAACTGTAGAGGATGGTATTATAATAAATGGTGGTGTGTCATTTAGGAAAGAACTGGAACTGAAATTATGACGACCTTGACTGGTTTAATGTTTCTGAGGGACGAAGACGAAGAAGAAAAAGGAAAAAAGAAAAAAGGGGGAAAATGATGAAAAAGGACATTAAAAAAAGAATATAAAAAGAATATAAAACATATTGAAATGAAATAAGGTCAGTCAATTTTATTACAAATGTATTTATTGTGCTTTATATTTCAGCATTAATTCTCATTATTTATTTTGTATTCAGTACATGATAACTTATTTAAATGTGTTTGTCCAAAATTCAAGTACTGTCAGGTCTTCCTCCAAGTACCCCTGGGGGTATGCATACCCCCGTTTGAGAAAGACTGCTGTAGAAGATGATGGTGTTTCCATGGTAACTTCAGAGCCTCTGAACGTCCAATTGGGTCATATCTGATGACCATGAAAAGACGACAAACTGCATTTTACATCAATTATTTACATGGATTGATAGGATTAATGCAGTGGTTCTCAAACTTTTTACAGTGGAGTACTCCATGAAATATACTTTTTTTTAGCCAAGTATCCCCAACAAAAAGAAAAAAGAAGAAATAGAGGAAAAAGAAGAAAAAGAAAAGATGATGAAGAAAAAAGAAAAAAAGAAAAGATTAAGATAAAGATGAAGAAAAAATAGATGAAAAAGAAAAGATGAAGAAGTAAAGATGAAGACAAAATAGAGGAAAAAGAGGGATGATGATGAAGAAGAAGAAAAAGATGATGATGAAGAAGAAGAAGAAGAAGAAGAAAAGAAAGGATGAAGAAGATAAAGATGAAGATGAAATAGAGGAAAAAGAGGGGAAAAAAGATGATGGACGATGATGAAGAAGAAGAAAAAGATGATGATGATGATTATGATGATGAAGAAGAAGAAGAAAAGAAAGGATGAAGAAGATAAAGATGAAGATGAAATAGAGGAAAAAGAAGAAAAAAAGATGATGAAGATGATGATGAAGAAGAAGATGATGATGATGAAGAAGAAGAAGAAGAAAAAAGATGATGAAGATGATTAAGAAGAAGAAGAAAAAGATGGTGAAGAAGAAGAAGAAGAAGATTATGATGAAGACGAAGAAGATGATGATGGTGAAGAAGAAGAAAAAGATAATGATGATGATGAAGACAAAGATGATGATGAAGAAAAAGATGATGAAGAAAAAGAAGAAAAAGATGAAGAAGAAGAAAAAAGATCATGAAGAAGAAGAAGAAGAAAACATGATGATGAAGAAGATAAAGATGAAGACAAAATAGAGGAAAAAGAGGAAAAAAGATGATGAAGAAGAAAAGATGATGGAGAAGAAGAAGAAAAAGATGATGATGATGATGAAGAAGAAAAAGATGATGATGAAGAAGAAGAAGAAAAAAGATCATGAAGAAGAAGAAGAAGAAGAAAACATGATGATGAAGAAGATAAAGATGAAGACAAGAGATGAAAAAGAAGAAAAAAAAGATGAAGAAGAAAAAGATGATGGAGAAGAAGAAGAAAAAGATGATGATGAAGAAGAAAAAAAGATGATGATGAAGAAGAAAAGATGAAGAAGAAAAAAGATCATGAAGAAGAAAACATGATGAAGAAGAAGAAGATGGAGAAGAAGAAGAAAAAGATGATGAAGAAGAAGAAGAAAAGATGATGATGAAGAAGAAAAAGATGATGATGATGAGGATGAAAAAGATGAAGAAGAAGAAAAAGATGATGATGAAGAAGAAGAAGAAGAAAAGAAAGGATGAAGAAGATAAAGATGAAGATGAAATAGAGGAAAAAGAAGAAAAAAAGATGATGAAGATGATTAAGAAGAAGAAGAAAAAGATGAAGAAGAAGAAGATTATGATGAAGAAGAAGAAGATGATGATGATGATGAAGACAAAGATGAAGAAGAAGAACTAAATCCGCCTTATCCATCCTATATCTTCTCATTGTTCTGTGAAGGCCTCGTTCCTCTGTTTCCTCGTTTTCTGTGAGTCGTAGTTTTCGCTGGCGTCGTACTTCCACCTCCGGTAGCAGATGTGGTTTTTATCTGAGCTGTAAAGTCAAGTCTGCGATGGCGTGTGTGTGTTTTCACTGTGATCGTCTGTGCATGGGTTCAGACTCACAGGATGAAAGCGCTTTCTGACATGACTGGTGTGGTGTGGGTGCTTCTCCTTCTGGAACATGGAAGTGAATCCTTTCAGTGCACAGCCGCTTCCTCTTCCTCTTCATCTGTTTCCTGTCTGAAGCTCAAAGCCTGGAAGAAGCTCAAACCGCATCCTGAAGCTTCATCCGGTCTGGTCTGTGAACCGCATACAGCTGACGGAAGCACGCCCCCCCCCTACTGATCTGAGGACCAGTCAGGAGGAAGCGTTCCCAGTGTGGGACGTTCGTGCTCCTCACAGCGTTTTTACAGGAGGTTCATGCAGAGGACAGGAGGCGGGGCTTGGGGTCCGGGGCCCGGGGTCCAGGGCCGCCCCCCCCTCTGCAGATGTAAGTGAGGCTAAGTGCTTTGAACATTAGCTTTGTTTCACTTCTCTGAATGTTATGACAAGTTGCCAGATGGGGTCTGTCTATAAATAAACCGCTCTCGCTGCTGAAATCCACAGACTCTTATGTTTTATGCATTTCATTACTTTACAGGCCAGAGTGGCTCCAGAGGATCTGAGCCAAAGACGCTTTTTTAACAAAGAACATCAGAAAAAGATTTGAATATAACCTGGATGTGACCCTGAGCAAACGCAGAGAAGCAGCAGATTTGGTGACGGGGGGGGGGGACCTCATCTGAGGCTACGTTTAGACCAGGGGTGTCCAACTGTAGTCCTGGTCCTCATAGGCCAGTATCCTGCATGTTTTAGACCAGGGGTGTCCAACTGTGGTCCTGGTCCTCATAGGCCAGTATCCTGCATGTTTTAGACCAGGGGTGTCCAACTGTGGTCCTGGTCCTCAAAGGCCAGTATCCTGCATGTTTTAGACCAGGGGTGTCCAACTGTGGTCCTGGTCCTCATAGGCCAGTATCCTGCATGTTTTAGACCAGGGGTGTCCAACTGTGGTCCTGGTCCTCATAGGCCAGTATCCTGCATGTTTTAGACCAGGGGTGTCCAACTGTGGTCCTGGTCCTCATAGGCCAGTATCCTGCATGTTTTAGACCAGGGGTGTCAAACTGTGGTCCTGGTCCTCATAGGCCAGTATCCTGCATGTTTTAGACCAGGGGTGTCCAACTGTGGTCCTGGTCCTCATAGGCCAGTATCCTGCATGTTTTAGACCAGGGGTGTCCAACTGTGGTCCTGGTCCTCATAGGCCAGTATCCTGCATTTTTTAGACCAGGGGTGTCCAACTGTAGTCCTGGTCCTCATAGGCCAGTATCCTGCATTTTTTAGACCAGTGGTGTCCAACTGTAGTCCTGGTCCTCATAGGCCAGTATCCTGCATGTTTTAGACCAGGGGTGTCCAACTGTGGTCCTGGTCCTCATAGGCCAGTATCCTGCATTTTTTAGACCAGTGGTGTCCAACTGTAGTCCTGGTCCTCATAGGCCAGTATCCTGCATGTTTTAGACCAGGGGTGTCCAACTGTAGTCCTGGTCCTCATAGGCCAGTATCCTGCATGTTTTAGACCAGGGGTGTCCAACTGTGGTCCTGGTCCTCATAGGCCAGTATCCTGCATGTTTTAGACCAGGGGTGTCCAACTGTAGTCCTGGTCCTCATAGGCCAGTATCCTGCATGTTTTAGACCAGGGGTGTCCAACTGTGGTCCTGGTCCTCATAGGCCAGTATCCTGCATGTTTTAGACCAGGGGTGTCCAACTGTGGTCCTGGTCCTCATAGGCCAGTATCCTGCATGTTTTAGACCAGGGGTGTCCAACTGTAGTCCTGGTCCTCAAAGGCCAGTATCCTGCATGTTTTAGACCAGGGGTGTCCAACTGTGGTCCTGGTCCTCATAGGCCAGTATCCTGCATGTTTTAGACCAGGGGTGTCCAACTGTGGTCCTGGTCCTCATAGGCCAGTATCCTGCATGTTTTAGACCAGGGGTGTCCAACTGTAGTCCTGGTCCTCATAGGCCAGTATCCTGCATGTTTTAGACCAGGGGTGTCCAACTGTAGTCCTGGTCCTCATAGGCCAGTATCCTGCATGTTTTAGACCAGGGGTGTCCAACTGTAGTCCTGGTCCTCATAGGCCAGTATCCTGCATGTTTTAGACCAGGGGTGTCCAACTGTAGTCCTGGTCCTCATAGGCCAGTATCCTGCATGTTTTAGACCAGGGGTGTCCAACTGTAGTCCTGGTCCTCATAGGCCAGTATCCTGCATGTTTTAGACCAGGGGTGTCCAACTGTAGTCCTGGTCCTCATAGGCCAGTATCCTGCATGTTTTAGACCAGGGGTGTCCAACTGTAGTCCTGGTCCTCATAGGCCAGTATCCTGCATGTTTTAGACCAGGGGTGTCCAACTGTAGTCCTGGTCCTCATAGGCCAGTATCCTGCATGTTTTAGACCAGGGGTGTCCAACTGTAGTCCTGGTCCTCATAGGCCAGTATCCTGCATGTTTTAGACCAGGGGTGTCCAACTGTGGTCCTGGTCCTCATAGGCCAGTATCCTGCATGTTTTAGACCAGGGGTGTCCAACTGTGGTCCTGGTCCTCATAGGCCAGTATCCTGCATGTTTTAGACCAGGGGTGTCCAACTGTAGTCCTGGTCCTCATAGGCCAGTATCCTGCATGTTTTAGACCAGGGGTGTCCAACTGTAGTCCTGGTCCTCATAGGCCAGTATCCTGCATGTTTTAGACCAGGGGTGTCCAACTGTGGTCCTGGTCCTCATAGGCCAGTATCCTGCATGTTTTAGACCAGGGGTGTCCAACTGTGGTCCTGGTCCTCATAGGCCAGTATCCTGCATGTTTTAGACCAGGGGTGTCCAACTCATGTTAGTTCAGGGGCCACATACAGCCCAATACGAGCTGCAGTGGGCTGGAGCATTAAAATAATAACATAATAATACATAAATAATATCACTTCCAAAATTTGTATGTGTAATTTCTATGTTTTAAAGTGAAAAAAGTAAAACTATATTATGAAAATTTCTACATCTACAAACTATCGTTTAAAAAAATATGGAAAAACATGAACCGTGACCAAAATGAAATTAAGAAAAAAAACTGGAATTTTAACAATTTATGCCATTATTTGGCCTCAGCTTCTCATTTTTACATGTTCATTACAACGTACAGATCACAGTGGATCTACAAATACACAAAACATTTAATAACAGACAGAATATTGGTACAATTACTCTTATATCTCTTACAACATTTCAGGTTGTTCATATTTGTTCAGGTTTTTAACATTTTTTGTAAAAGGCTAGTCTGTAAATGTTAACATTTTTGTTTAATTTTCCTTTTTTTACACTAAAAAAAAGAGAAAAATATGTGTTTTTTGTTATTTATAGTTTATTACCTCCGCCAAGGAGGTTATGTTTTTGCCAGGGTTTGTCTGTTTGTTTGTCTGTCCGTTAGTGTGCAACATAACTCAAAAAGTTATGGACAGATTTGGATGAAATTTTCAGGGTTTGTTGGAAATGGGATAAGGAAGAAATGATTAAATTTTGGTGGTGATCGGGGGTGGGGGGGCCCACGGGGGTGGGCACTGATCAGCCTCTGCGGAGGTCTGCGCTCTCCGAGTGCTTCTAGTTATGATAGTATTTTACTGGTCTGACCCACTTTAGATGGAATTGAACTAAAATTATTTTAACATCCTTGATTATTTATTTTATTTCATTTATTTATTTGCACAAAATAAAAACAGCAATGGAAAAAACAACAACATTCAAACAAGTAACAAAATTGTGCAGGAGAGGTTAGAAGCCAAAAAAGAAGGCTTATATGAATACCTCCCCCGAAATGAACAGTACACAAAAAAAAGAATTAAAAAATACAATATAACTGAAATAATAAACTACAGTAAAAACAATACAAATGTAATCCACATTACAAATCATCAAATACAAATCAAGTGATACAGAGCCGGACATTTTTTCATGAATTCAAGTCTTTTTTCAGATGCTTTTTAAACAATGATAAAGTAGATGTTGATTGAAGTTCAGGTCGTAGATTATTCCACAGATTTGGTCCAAGATAGTTCAGAGAATACTGACAGACTGAAGTTCGGCAGTACCGAAGATAAAATTTGCTTGAAAATCGTGTCGGAAAGTTGTGAATAACAGAAGACAACATAAAGAAATTGTGAAAAACTTTTGGAAGAATATGAGTTAAGTGACCATATTTGGACATGAAGACACAGGTCTGGCAAACGTTGACATCAAAAACAGAGAAGATTGAATTTTTTGAAAAGAGGAGCAGATGAGTGGAGTCTGTTAGAAAAACTGATCATTCTTACAAATTTCTTTTGAATTAAGAGAATCTTATTGAGATACGTGGGACAGGTTGCCGCCCAAACAGTACTGCAATAAATAATGTAAGGAGAAATGAAGCAATAATAAAAAGTCAAGAAACAAGAATGATTTATCAATGAACCAACTCTGTTCAAAATGCCAAATGACTTCATGATTTTTTTTACAGAGAAGATTAACCCTTTCATGCACAGCGGTCACTCCAGTGGTCAGTTCTTCTCCAGCTGTTCTCTTGTATATTCATGAGTTTTGTTGTTTTAGTTCCAGATCAGCCGACACACTGGACGCTTATGCACCATCCCATAATACACTGACATTCATACAATTACTGTAACTTTGCTGTTCTTGATAAACCTGATCTGCACTAACATGTTTGAGTGGAAATCAATTGCTAAATGTTATTAGACTATAATTAATGGTTTTCTTAAGCAATTTTTTTTTTCACATCTCTGTGAAGTAATAACTAGTATTAGAGTATGATCAAATGGGAGTATTAGCAGCATTAAAAATGTTTTTAATTCATAGTTTTCACACAGTTTACCACTTTCTGATGACGGGTTTTAAATACATTTTTCTTTGTTTCAAAAATTAAACACATGTTGTCCAGCTGAGTGGACATTTTTATAACTCCATGAAAAACAGGTTCATAAAAAATTTCAATAGCATTGTTTTTTTTTTCATGTCTAAAAAGGAATAAAATCACTCAAGAAAAAAATATTGACTAAGGTTCTCATAATTCATGCATGAAAGGGTTAATATGACATTTCCAATTCAATTTTTCATCTACAATAACACCCAAAAATTTAATGTACAATACCTGGGTTATTTCAAAGTTATCTATGAATATTTTGTTGTTTTCCTTGTTATACTTCTTGTTTTTGTTACAAAATATGATAAAATTACAGAGTGGGGAAGCAAAATTTACAATGAACATTTAGTTGTTTTTTCTCAGCAGGCACTACGTCAATTGTTTTGAAACCAAACATATATTGATGTCATAATCATACCTAACACTATTATCCATACCTTTTCACAAACTTTTGCCCATATGAGTAATCAAGAAAGCAAACGTCAAAGAGTGTGTGATTTGCTGAATGCACTCGTCACACCAAAGGAGATTTCAGAAATAGTTGGAGTGTCCATAAAGACTGTTTAGAATGGAAAGAAGAGAATGACTATGAGCAAAACTATTACCAGAAAGTCTGGAAGATACTATTAAAGAAGAATGGGAGAAGTTGTCACCCCAATATTTGAGGAACACTTGCGCAAGTTTCAGGAAGCGTGTGAAGGCAGTTATTGAGAAAGAAGGAGGACACATAGAATAAAAACATTTTCTATTATGTACATTTTCTTGTGGGAAATAAATTCTCATGACTTTCAATAAACTAATTGGTCATACACTGTCTTTCAATCCCTGCCTCAAAATATTGTACATTTTGCTTCCCCACCCTGTAGATTTTTGGGTATTGAGAGAGAGTTTATTCATTTGAAACCATCTAGAAATAGACGATAGTTTTTCATTTGCTTCTCTAATCAGTGTTGTTAATTACCTCTGCCAAGGAGGTTATGTTTTTGCCAGGGTTTGTTTGTTTGTTTGTTTGTTTGTTTGTTTGTCTGTCTGTTTGTCTGTCCGTTAGTGTGCAACATAACTCAAAAAGTTATGGACAGATTTGGATGAACTTTTCAGGGTTTGTAGGAAATGGGATAAGGAAGAAATGATTAAATTTTGGTGGTGATCGGGGGTGGGGGGGCCCACGGGGGGGGGGGGGGGGGGGCACTGATCAGCCTTGGCGGAGGTCTGCGCTCTCCGAGTGCTTCTAGTTTGTTAATATCTTCAGTGTAATTTTTGTATTTCACTAATTCACCCTGTGGGCCGGATTGGACCCTTTGGTAGGCCGGTTTTGGCCCCCGGGCCGCATGTTTGACACCCCTGTTTTAAAAAGTAACATTTCTGCAGATGTGTTTCATAAAGTGCAGTAGAATTCTCCAGTTTGTGGGTGCGACAGAGCAGCAGCTACAGCCGACAAGCTCACTTCCTATTTTCTGATGTTTTGTCCGAAAAAGGCATGTGTTAAAGTCAATAAACTACAGTTTTTTTTTTTACTGGAAAATAAAGCAGGACTTTTCCTGAGATGTGACTGAGCCTGTGGAAACACTTGCACAGGTTCTTCAGAGCTTTAGTTCTGGTTTTGTTACCTCCGCCAAGGAGGTTATGTTTTTGCCAGGGTTTGTTTGTCTGTCCGTTAGTGTGCAACATAACTCAAAAAGTTATGGACAGATTTGGATGAAATTTTCAGGGTTTGTTGGAAATGGGATAAGGAAGAAATGATTAAATTTTGGTGGTGATCGGGGGTGGGGGGGCCCACGGGGGGGCCCATTTCCAACAAACCCTGAAAATTTCATCCAAATCTGTCCATAACTTTTTGAGTTATGTTGCACACTAACAGACAGACAAACAAACAGACAAACCCTGGCAAAAACATAACCTCCTTGGCGTGGGGGGGGGCCCACAGGGGGGGCCACTGATCAGCCTTGGCAGAGGTCTGCGCTCTCCGAGTGCTTCTAGTTAGTTTTATGCTCCAGTCTGCAGTGATTTAGTCTTATATTTAAGACTAGAAGCACTCGGAGAGCGCAGACCTCCGCCAAGGCTGATCAGTGGGCCCCCCCACCCCCGATCACCACCAAAATTTAATCATTTCTTCCTTATCCCATTTCCAACAAACCCTGAAAATTTCATCCAAATCTGTCCATAACTTTTTGAGTTATGTTGCACACTAACGGACAGACAAACAAACAAACAAACCCTGGCAAAAACATAACCTCCTTGGCGGAGGTAAAAAGAAATCATCTCACTGTACCAACATGTATGTGCAGGTACGTTTTCTGGACTCTAAGCACAATTAGCACAACATCTGTAGATTATCACTCATACCATCCACTCACACTTCCACAGAACATGCAATTAACACATTTATGACACGTTCATGTTCTCTTAACACAGTTTTAATCAATGACAAAATGATCCTTTCTCTCTTTCATTCCTGGACTCATCATGACAGAAATAAGACGCTAACACATCTGGGCTGAATCCTCCTCTTCTGTCCTGAAACAGCTGATATGAACGCATGAATAGTTTTAAAAACACTGATTTAACCCTTTCATGCATTAATTATGAGAAGCTTAATCAAGATTTTTTTTTTCCTTGGTGTTTTTAATTCCTCTTTAGGCATGAAAAAACAAACAAACAATGTGACTGAATTTTTTTTATGAACCTATTTGTCATGGCGTTACAAAAATATCCACTCAGCTGGACACCATGCGTTTAATTTTAGAAGCAAAGAAACATGTACAGGGTGGGGAAGCAAAATGTACAATGAACATTTAGTTGTTTTTTCTCAGCAGACACTACGTCAGTTGTTTTGAAACCAAACATATACTGATGTCATAATCATACCTAACACTATTATCCATACCTTTTCAGAAACTTTGGCCCATATGAGTAATCAGGAAAGCAAACGTCAAAGAGTGTGTGATTTGCTGAATGCACTCGTCACACCAAAGGAGATTTCAAAAATAGTTGGAGTGTCCATAAAGACTGTTTATAATGGAAAGAAGAGAATGACTATGAGCAAAACTATTACCAGAAAGTCTGGAAGATACTATTAAAGAAGAATGGGAGAAGTTGTCACCCCAATATTTGAGGAACACTTGCGCAAGTTTCAGGAAGTGTGTGAAGGCAGTTATTGAGAAAGAAGGAGGACACATAGAATAAAAACATCTTCTATTATGTACATTTTCTTGTGGCAAATAAATTCTCATGACTTTCAATAAACTAATTGGTCATACACTGTCTTTCAATCCCTGCCTCAAAATATTGTAAATTTTGCTTCCCCACCCTGTATTTAATGATATACTGCATAAAAACTATGAAATAAAAACATTAATACTGCTAATCTGATGTTCTCTCACATTTTAACATACCTGCATGGAGATAATTTGCCAAAAAAACAACATTTTTGTTAAAAAAACAAAAAAAAAGGTTAATTACAGTCTAATAACAACTAGAATTTTTTTTACACTCAAACATGTTTCTGCAGATCAGGTTTATCTAGAACAGCAAATTTACAGTAATGGTGTGAATTACAGTGTATGGGATGATGCACAAGTGTCCACTGTGTTGGCTGATATGGAAATAAACTGACAAAATCCATAAATATATAAGAGAACAACACCTTTGAACAGCTGTCCACTGTAGTGACCACTATGCATGAAAGGGTTAAGGTGCGTAAAAGAAGACGAATCCCATCTGATTTCAATCTTAATCTGACACAGAGCTGCTGCTGCTGCTGAAGTTTGTGCTCTTTCAAGGCCTTTTTGGATTGACTTTGTTGAAAACATCACTGAATATTGTCTAGATTAGATAAAACACCACAGATCTGTCTTTTCTTTCCCTTCTTTGTGTTTCAGTATTGTATTTTTTTTTTTTAACACATTTGAAGCTAAAGGTCATGTATCTTGGATTTTTTTATTGATCACTACTGCAGCTTTTACTGTACTTTTACTCAGACTCATTCACTTTTGCACTAAAATACACATTCAACACTCATGCAAAGACTGCAAAGTGGTTTATGTACAAGGACACTAAAAGGAAACATGAAAAATAACAGATTTTTTCAACACCATCAACTGCTAGAGTTATCAAAGATGTGCTGTCATTGACTTTGTGTTCGTGTTTGACAGAAAACAAAGCAGGTCTGTTCTGTTTTATAAAGGTTAACTAGTGCACTGACCTGTAAGGAACCACATTTGGGAAAAGATCTTCCACCTCCTGGACTTCATCACTGTCAATATTGAGGGTGGGATATGAAGGGGGGGGGGGGGGGGAGTAAAATCCACATCCCAACTCTGAGGGGCAACATTTTGGTCCCCCTGCATGGATATTTGTTATGTAATCACACATTTGTCCGGCAGTCACCACCAAAGTGTAACATGACCTCATTGTTCTAAGTGTAGGCAACATGATTCTGGGCATAGCAACATGATTTTAAGACTACTGAATTCCAAAATTACTAATATCTTCCAAAATATTAGTCCTATCAACTTGCCGTTTTTACTAGTCTCTTCCTTGACCAAAAATACATAAATATGCCAAACTGCAGCAGTCAGCTCTTTACGGATTTTGCATGATGCCCGAGACACACACACACACACACACTGAAAAAATCTAAATCTTACCAAATGTATTTTTCTCATTTCTAGTCAAAATATCTCATCACACTTAAAATAAGACATAATCACCTAAAGAGTAACTTTTCAGTGAGATATAAGAACTTAATTTTAGACAATAGATCTGGAAAATCTTATTTCAAGAAATCTCACCAAGATCATTTTCACTTGTTCCATTGGCAGATTTTTTTTTTTTTTGCTTAATTCAACATTTTTTTTTAGATCAATTCAAGCAAAAAAAAAAAAAAAAAAAATCTGCCAAAAGAACAAGTGAAAATTATCTAATTATCTTGGTACGATTTCTTGAAATAAGATTTTCCAGATCTATTGTCTAAAAATAAGTTTTTATATCTCACTGAAAAGTTACTCTTTAGGTGATTGTGTCTTATTTTAAGTGTGATAAGATATTTTGACTAGAAATGAGAAAAATACACTTGGTAAGATTTGGATTTTTGCAGTGCACACACACACACACACACACACACACACACACACACCCTACCCTCCTCCCTTTTTAAAATATTAGATACAAGTTTTCTGCATTTTGAGATGTTGTGTTAAATTAACAAAAATGCACCTTCGAGGAGCAAATCTGTAGAGTATCTGTTGCTTTCTATTAGAGTTTGTTTTATTTATTGATAGAGTTCTCCTTCCTCCTACATGTTCAAAATAAATAACAGACTACACTGATCAGCCGTAACATTCTGACAGATGTGGTATGAATTCAACCCACAGTTTTGCCGCTACAGACCTTTGAAATTTTGCCCATTATAAGTAAATGGTAAAAAAAAAAACATGAAAAAAATCCATTAAAAATTTGAACTCAGACCTACTGTTCCCAAAATGTAATCAGATCTGTTCTGCATCACTGGCAACCTACAAACCCAATTTGGTATGAACTGAACCAATAGTTTTAGTGCTAGAGTGTTAACAAACAAACAAACAAACAAACAAGTGGTTCCAGGCACAACAAACCCCGCCCCTCGCACATATTGTGTATTTTGGCATCGATCCAGCTGATGTCATCATGTCTGTGCATGTGCTGATGTCAGCATATTAATTGCCTCTATATATATGCCAAGTTTGAAGTGAACTGAAACAAAATTTATGTTTTTATAGACATTTGAAATTTCACTTATTACAGTCTACTCTCGTTATACCGCCAACTTCCGTTCACGGCCAAATTGGCGGTATAGCGAAAATGGCGTTACAACGGGTTGCGTCCATAATGTGCATGTCTTAACTATATGATGTCTATGCTGCCTCCGTTAACCCGTTCTAATTGCGTTTGTAAATAAATCTTGATTCTGTTATGTTGTAAGGGATCATTTAAAGTGGGGAAACATTTTAAGCATTATTATACCGTGTCGGGAAATGACACCCCATCATCTTGAGGCTTTGGCTTAATCCCACGTCCTCTTCCCGACATCCTGACCTACTGAGTGTTCTGCGATAAATGAACGTAGACCTACTCGTAGCTTGTCGCGATCAGCGTCTGGCGTGTTTGTTTCAGTGCATTGTTAAAATTTATGTGTACTCGATGGCAATCACGCTGGCGGTATAACGGTCGGGAAATCAATGGTATAAGTGTTGTTTGTGCATGGAACTGGGCTGGCGGATGGCGATAGGCGGAAATGGCGGTATAACGGCGGGCGGTTTAATGAGAGTAGACTGTATAAGTAAATGGGGGGTGGGGGTGGGGTGTTAAAATATTCATAAAAAATTTAAACTTGACCAACTCTTTTTCCAAAATGTAATGACATCTATTATGGGTCACTGGCAATCTATAAATCCAGTTTGGTATGAATTCAACCAAAGTTTGCTGCTATAGACATTTGAAAATTTACCCATTATAAGTAAATGGGAGAAAAAAAAGATTTAAAAAATTCATAAAAAATGTGAACTTTGACCTACTTTTCCCAAAAGGTAATCAGCTCTATTATGGGTCACTGGCAATCTATAAACCCAATTTGGTATGAATTGACACCATAGTTTTGGCGCTACAGTGTTAACAAACAAACTGAACCAAAAACAATAGCCCTTGCCTCCCCTTTTGGGGGGGGGGGGGGGGGGGGGGGGGGGTAAAAACCTATGAATTTACTCTGAGCTTTAATGAACATCTACATGATCTGTGAATATAGTGCAAGAACATACATGATTTATACTGAAAAATGCAAAAATACTGATGATAATATCACAATAAATGCTGATAAATCACTTAAGGCTGGCTCCCTGTGAGCTTCAGGATCGATTTTAAAGTGCTTTTATTGGTTTTTAAAACTCTTAATGGTCTTAGCCCTGTTTATTTGTCTGATTTGCTTTTAACATATGAGCCCTCTCGGACCCTCAGGTCCTCAGGTAGTCATCTCTTAACTGTTCCTAGAGTCCACACTAAGACTCGTGGTGAGGCCTAATTCAGCTTCTATGACCCCAAACTATGGAACAGCCGACCTGAGAACCTGAGGTCTGCAGCAAGTGTTCATATTTTTAAAAGTAAACTTAAAACTTCTCTTTTTAGTCTAGCTTTTAATTAAACCCTTACTGTAAACTTTACTTCGTTGCTTGTATTTTTATTTGCAACCGCAGGACAGTGGGGGGTTTTGTTGTGAAGCACTTTGTGCTACATGTACCATGTATGAAAAGTGCTATAGAAATAAAATTTGATTGATTAAGAAAAGTTGAATATATAGAAAAATTCATTTAGGAGCAGACAACAATCCCACTTTGCCATCAGTGGTCAGAATGTTATGACTGATGGGTGAATCTAAATAACTCCCTAACTGTGGGGTTTTGGGCAAAGCGTCTTATTAGCAGTTGTTAAAAAACACACCTAGTGTAACAAGGCTGCATCAGACCTCAATCTGCATCATAAAAACCAGACTAACAAGTATGAGAAGCTGCTGATCCGCCTTAAAACCCTGCGCTCGTGTTATCCGGCTGCATCAGTGAGAACAGATAAAGAGCAGAGTGGCAGCGACTCCAGTAATCACCTTACAACACCTCATTATCTGTAAAACACCAGCGAAAAAAAAAAAAAAAAAAAAAAAAAGGATAAAAAAAAAAGGAAACACACACACACAGGCGAAGCAGCAGGGTAATCACTTTTAAAGTTTTATTCATTACGCTGCAGTTTGACTACAGCATAAGTACAAGCATAAAATCTTTGACTACAACAGCACTTAGAGCAACATTTTTTGATTTTTTTCTTCTTTTCTGTAAAAGTATTGCAATAACAGACCTTAGGCCTAAAACCTATTACATCACAATTGCTTAAATAAAAAGAGGCAAAAATACACAACAATTTTACCTCTGCGTGTGGATACGTATATGCACCGTACGGGTTCTTGTGTACAGTCATATATGTATCTGGATTTGAGCGCAGAGGGGGGGAGGGGGAACGAGAAGGATTCGTTTTGTAAATAAAGCAAACTGATGTTACAAAACCCATGATGGAAGCAGTCCTATGGTAACTGTCAAGACGAGAGAATACCAAACTGTTGAGACGTTATCATTGTTATTATCATCATTATTATTATTAAAATCTGGAACGATAAAAACAGCTACTTGTTGTCAGCAGTTGAGTACAGACTTCTGTAGAAAGAGGGAGCGCGATGCGGGGAGAAATCAAAAGAAAAAATCAGTCTGAGCCCAAGTTAGTTCTTCAAGCTAGTGCAGGAAACGAAAAAAAAAAAAAAAAAAAGTCTATTAAGAAGAAGGAGAGCCGAGCGCCCCCCCCCTCCCAGCCAAAGATACAATAGAGACTTTTTCCAAATTAAAACTACACAACTGCCACTTATTTGGTGCTTTGAAGAGAAATGGCGCATTGCTATGTACATCGTCTATAGATAAGAATGAACATGCTCTGCGGTTATTGTACAGTGGAGTTATTTTCAGTACATACTGTAAATAAATGACTGCAGATTAAACATGACTTTTGTGTCAATATACTGTGCCACATATAACATTGTAATGTAAAAAAAAAAAAAAAAAAGAAAAAGAAAAAGAAAAAAAGGTATAATAGAAAAAGAAAAAGTTCAGTGACAGTTTTGACGGTGTTTTTTTTTCCATCCTCACTCGCTTCACGCTGGTGCAACTTTCCAATCATGACCAAAAAGAATCGAAGGTTATAAAATAATAATAATAACAATAAGGGAATGACCAGGTTTTTCTTTACGGTTTTTTTTTTTTTGTTTGTTTTTATATAATTTTTTTTTCTGAGTTCGACAATCGTGTGATCAGAAGCTGCCGATCGTCCTGGAGCTGAAATGCTTTAAACCAGAGTCGGGTCTACAGTTGAACAATGCTGCGTGTGCTGAACGGTTTCGTACTTTGGCAGATATACAAAACTACCGCTGAAATAAAACTCTGAAAATCTCCTTTAGATGAATGAGGACAGACGCGCCCGTCCGTTTTAAGGAAGTGCTCTCGTGGGCCGCGGGTTCACGCGACTGAGACGGCGTCTTTCGCTCTTTGTTCGACGGTTTTCACGAAAGCGAGTCGAGACGGGGGTCGTGGCGGAAACACCGGCCGATGCGTGCGATTTACAGGATGGGTTTTTTTTTGTTTTGTTTTTTTTTTTTTTTTAGAACTATACACCTGTTAGTCGATTGTGGCTGAAATCAAACCGCCAACCGGTTCCCAAACGATGGCAAGCACTGTGAAAGCTTGTTCTTAAAGAGGAATCCGATAAACGAGTGAATATCTTTTCTCAACAACTTCCTTAATCCAGAGGTTATCTCATCATCTTCTCATAACAGACTATTATTCATAGCAAAATATTATAAGTAGTAATTTGTGTTGCAACCATATTCTAAGCATACTTTGCAAACCATGTTTTCTCATAAAAAAAAGACAAAGCACGTTTTTAACTGTAGGCATTTACAAATTTGATGCTGCCTTCTTAAAATTCTTATATTGTCTATACATTATATTACATTATTCACAACTTTTTTTGTGGTTTCTACCCATTGGGTAGGATATGTGCATAATATATTCAAGTTATATACAGCACCTTACAAACAAACATAAAGAAAGACAGACTACTGAAAAAAGCACCGTTGGAAGTGAGGCACAACGAAGGTGGGAGCTTTTTGAGTGCAAGTGGGTTCCTATGTCTGCTCCACACGCGGGTCAAATTACTGGTTGAAATGGCTTCAGTTGCTTCACTTGGAGCGACTGTTTCCGTCCGACACAATGGGACTCGGAACAAAAAAAAAAAAAGGGGGCTAAAAACCCTCCGAGGTCTGAAGAGGCGAGCCAGCGTCTGGCTGCTGCGGTAACTAAATTTATAGTCTGTGGACTCTGAATCGAACGTGGTTTTGTCCACCTCGCCGCGGGACGGGATTCAAGCTGTAATCAAACGGGAGCTCGGCGTTCTCAAGAGCGGAATGAAGAAAGTCTGACTCCGCCGGACCCAAAAGCCCGCGCCGTCTGAGTAGCGCTTTACAAAAGGATAAAGTAAAGCTCCCGTGTTGCTGTTCCATTGTGTCGGGCGGGCGTCGCTCTGAGATCGAGCCTCTGCAGGGATCCCAAGCAACAGTTTGACTGATGTGTGGTCTGCTCAAACATGAACATTAGGCACCTTATTTACTCACATAATAGTAACATGCAAACCTCCTTGTAGAAAACATAAAATTCATCTTTATATCCTCCATTTACAAGCTATGACTGCGCGGACAGAACGAGCCAAGAAAACAACAGAAAGGAGGAGGAGGGAGAGGGAAGAGGAGTGGGTTGAAGCGGGGTTTCTGCGGTCAAAGGTCACCGGTGTCGGGACTGGACTCCAACGCCGATATTCGTAACGAAATGAAAATGTCGCAAACTACTTCGTAAATGAGACGAAACGCGCCCTCGGTGATAGACAGACCCGGCGCCTTTGACTGCAGAGGGTTCGGATTTCTTCGCCTTCTAGTCTGGGGGTGAGTCGAAGGGACGGGATGGACAGACGGACGGGGACGGGGAGGGGGGGTGGGGGGTGGGACATGAGAACCAGCAGTAGCAACAATAGTAGCAGTAGCAGTAGCAGCAGCGACAGCAATAGCAGCAGCGATGTAGAAACAAAACACACACACACACACACACAGAGCGAACTGTAGAGTCAGATGGACACGCTGAGTGGAAACACAACCGGGACATGTGCACACGTTCACACACACTGATGCTAACTGACCCCCCACCCCCACCCCCACCCCCACCCCAACCCGGAAATACAGTGGTGTGAGCAGAGTGTACAGGCAGATGTGAGCTCTGTCTGGGCCGTGGACAGGACAAGCCCCCCCAACCCGGTACCAACAGAACGAACGCCTTCACTAATTCAGAACCACAGGACGTTCCAGATCCTCATTCAGGTCCAAAAAAACTGAGGAGAACAACCAAACCAGCAGCTATGGCCCACTCCTCCACCAGAGTAGTAAACAGGTCACCGCTTTATGACTGAATCTGCATTTTCTTGTAGGGATGAAAGAAAAAAATGGATGCAGGAGAGTTGGTGATATTTGTCTTTTTCGAGGATTTGCGACAGATGTATCGTTTTTTTTAAACAGACTTTGATGATTTTTTTTCTTTTTACTGCTACGATACAGGATGTTACAGCTGCTTTTGTGAACGCAAATGCACATTCTACTGTTCTAAATGTATAAAAAGTAGACTTCACACAAATTTTACACATTTAGTGGTGCATTCTTTATATGTAAAGCAGTTTCCCTGAAATTCGATTAAAAGGACAATGTATCACCCGATGGACAGTATCGCTATATCTGGAACGGAGCCTTTTTACATAGAATTTCAATACTCAGACTTAATTTCTTTCATCCATAGAAGAAAACGGTCACATATACATTTAATATTTACTAAAGTATGGGCTTTTAAACAAACTGAAATGAAAAAAACAAGGTATTGAATGATTTTTCAAAGCTCTCACATTGTCTTTTCTATGTTTTGCAGCTTTAATGTTTCAGTAAACGTCTTTTGTCATCGTCGGACAAAGAAAATCTGTATTTCCATGTCAGCATATTGATATTTATGCGATGTGAGAGGAAACCCACCTCCTCTGGGTTCTGTTTAAGGCTTTAGAAAATAAAACGGAGCCAGCGATGGAAGGTTTTGGCCCATCACGGGTCCAACAACGGCGTCCATCTTTACATCCGTGTAGGACGGAGGAAGCTTCGTGCGGCTCCTTCGACTGATGCGTTAAAGCAGGATCAGTTTACGGTGTAAACAAAATCGGAGCGGTTTTACGCACATTATCCCTTTAAGTCCACCGGTGTCTTTTCGGATGAGTGTGGAAGTGGGCCACGACTTCAGCTGAGGCGTTACTAGGACAGGTGGAGGTTCTGGAAAAGACCTGGTGCAGCTTTAATGGAACACGTGGGGCGGGTTTGTAAGCTTTCGCAGCGAGGTCACATCTGCGCCGCGACAGTAACCACAATGCATCTGTGGCGTCTTAAACACACACTCCGCTGATTTCCAAAAACGAAAAAGCTTAATTAACGCGTTAATGCGGACAGCGCCAAGTAAGTAATACGTCCTTGAATCTCAAAACTCCGACGAAGCGGTCAGCTAATAAATCACTCAGAAGCGCACGTACGCAAACGCGCACACACACACACACACACACACACACACACACAATGCTCCTGCAGGGGCATTAAGTGCTTTTCTGTGTTGTTAAAAGGTCTAACCAACAAACACTCATGCACACGCACACTCACACACACACACAGAGGGAAAAGAGGACTGCACTAGCACACACTGCCAAATAAGGGCTCCACTCCAGTCTCCACTTTAAAGGGCTTGGCGGACTCTGCATCATGTGAACACACTTTTTCTGCACACGGATGGGAGGAGGGATGAGGATCAGTGTTTACCGGAGACACCGCTAGAAAGCCGGGATGGGAAAGAGGTTAATGGGGGTGGGGGGGTGGGGGGTGGAACGCAAACAAGATGGAGAGACAGAGAAAGCGCAAGAGCAGAGGAGAAGGCAACGATGAGCAGAGAGAAAGGCTAGTTTTCAAAAAGGTTTGTTTTTCTTACAAAAAGGACCCTCCCATAGCCCTTGACTTCGACCACAGACAGTTTTCGTTAAAACCTGATTGCTGTGCTGGCGGATGCAGACAGGAATCTTCACTTTGTGTGTGTATGTGTGTGGTTGTTTTTTTAATTTTTTTTCTATTTTCGTATTTTGTGGCTTTAGAGACGTGAAGACGGAGAGCTGAGCCTTCTGGGTTGTTTTTTTTTTTTCAGGTTTTGTTTTGTGTTTTCGTCGTCATGGCGACGTGGTTCGAGTTCGGCGTGGCTGTTGGCAGAACGCACTGTGCATGTCGAGATGAGCGGTGAGAAAGGGGTGGGGTGGGGGGGGTGGGGGGTGGTGCAGGAAACAGGAAGTGTCAGGTGCTCAGAGGTCAGGACAGAGGTGACGGCGAGAGGGAAGCGGCTAGCGAGCGGCGGCTGGAAGGACGGACACCGAGATATGTTCGAGTTCCGTTAGAGTTAGTCGAGTTAGAATCGGATTTCCCGGGAGAAATGAGTACTAAGAAGCATGTCGGGATGGATTAGACACCAAGTCGGGAAATCCATCTCCACGTTTTGGGAAGTAGGGAAGCGTTTGTCCGTCCAGCTGCCGGATGCGGAGCCGATTCCCTCCCGGCGGTTGAAGTGTACACAGAGGTGACGGAGTACAAGGTTATTCTCTTACTAAGTCTCACTGTGCCTGTGGTGTAAGCAGACAGAGATGTCGTAGGCTGGGTACGAGTATTTGTTGCGATTTCAAAAAAGGAAGGACATAAGCTTATAATACTTGTTTTTTTTTTTTGTTGGTTTTTTTTGTTTTTTTTTTTTTTGCTCCCAACTGTTTAAACAAACTTTGGAGCCAAAGTTCAGTCAGTCAGTCCATTCATGAAAAGGACAAAAAGAAAAAAGAAAAGAAAAAAACAAACATCATCACATACGTAGAGCATCATTTCCCTCTTCTCTTTTACAACAAAAAGATAGTGCAACTTTTAGATAACTTTTCTTTTTTTGTGTTTGTGTTCTGAATGTTAGTCATTTTTCCCCCTTGTTTTGCTTCCTCGTGAACCTTGGCACTAAGATTTGGGTTTGTGAGTCTCTTGTTTTTGTTGCGTTCTCTATAGTCCTTGATTCTCAGTTCTCGCTTTGTGCACAGATCCCGGTCCGAAAAAAAAAAAAAAAAGGAAACCTCCTCAGTTCCCGGGGACAGAGCCCTGAGGGGGCCAAAAGGAAATCATTTCAATCTGTGCTAGCAGTGTGTTTCTTTCTCATATGAAGGAAAAAAGCCTCTCCAGCGGTGTGTGTACATCCTGCCCCAGCAGTGCTAGCTGTTTGAACTCCGAACAGTAGAAAGAAACAGGAAAGTGAAATGAAATCAACGCTTGGTTCCTCTCTTTCCTTGTTTTGTTGTAGCTAAGGTTGATATTTCTTTGTGCATGGGAGTGTGGAGAGAGAGACAGAGAGAGAGAGAGAGACAGACAGAGAGTGGTAGAGCGAGCACTGCCGACAGGTGAGCAGTGAACGGGACAGTTTTCAGTCTGGGGTGGGTGTCCCCACCTGCCCCCCCTGCCCTTTTCTTCACACCAGGTCCTCCGGTTGGCCGTCCTTGGCCTTGGCAGGTACTGTTGTGCTTTCTGATTGGCTCTGCTGCTGGATCGTCCTGCTCCCCGGGCCCCCTGGTCCCCCCACCCTCTGGTTATTGCTGTGCTGGTGTAGAAAGAACGCCGAGCCGGGGTAGTGGCCCATCACTTCGCTGTACGCCGGCGGGGGGCCCTCCATGCGCCCGTGGCTGCTGGAGTTGGCCGCGCTGATGCCCGAGTTACTGCTGGGCGGCCTCGGACCGCCTCCTCCGATTCCTCCCCCTCCTCCCCCCACCCCTCCCAGGCTCCCGCCTCCTCCCATGTCAATCAAGTCACTGTCGTAGATGGTCCGGTTGGGCGGCGCCCGCACCGACTCGCGGTTGAGCTCCATCTGCTGCTCGGGGTCGCGGAGCTGTAGGGTGCAGGGTCCTTGGTAAGGTGGGGGCTCCTCGCCGTCTGACAGCGAGATGGTGGGCGGCAGGTCGATCTGATGCTGCAGGTACGGGTACGTGGGCTGGAAGCGGCTGAAGCGGTCACGCTGCATGAAGGAGGGAGCGGTGAAGCGATCCCGGGCCTGGGGGGCGTATAATACCTGGAGAGACGAGGAGATAAAGAGGAAAATGGATTCAGAACGCTTCAGCGGCCACCGAGCGCCAGGCCTCATATGGTCAAACGATGTCAGCAAGTCAATATCACAACATTAGGCAGAATATATATCAGATATCACACATCGGCCGGCATTATGGAGGTGTCAGTCCTCACTGGCCTCATGATTCGATTACGATCCGTCTGTCAATAATTCAACGCACAATAATTTCTGGTCGATGCGTTACGGTGCAGCTCAGGTGGAAAACGGCAGAAAACACGGAGCCACAAATTTGTAATGGTATCCCCAAAATATTTTCTGTTTGAGGCAGATTTCACAAACAAGTGCATCTTAACCCTCAAAGACCCAACAGCATGTACTGATCTAAAACATTTAATGAGCTCTGATCCACTAAACCTATCAACACAGTGAAATAATTCAGGTAAAATGCAGTTTCTCAGCATCAGATATTCTCTGTAGTGAACATGGAAACACTGTCATCTTCTACAACATTAACTCACCAATAAAACCCATGTAGTTTGATAAATGACAATGGCTGCAGATGCATGTTTTTATGTAGAATTCATTATATATTTTGCTGAAAATGTGATTTATTCTTCAGTTTTCTCTGGTTTGATATAATAACCTTTGAACTGACTCTGAGATTTTGTGCACATCTACATGATCAGTGAATTAAATAAAGGAAAATACATGATTTTCACTGCAAATGCTAATATTTGGGTGCTTCTGTGAAACTGGGTTTGTTTTGGTACCTGGCACTTTGCCAGCTTTTTTAGACCCAATAATAAAAGAGAAATTTAGACATATTTCCTCCCAGGACGAACCTACTGATGACCTCAGATAAATGCAAAAATTATACTCTTGATCTCTGCCATCCCTAAATTAATGAGTTTTTAATAAAATATTTGAGCCAAAAGTAGGACCAAAATTGGGACAGGAAAAGCTACCTAGGTGTCAGTGCATTTGATCTGAAAATATGGCTGTAAATGGTCTTATATACTGGTATAAATAAAGACGTGTTAAATTTGACGATCCTAGTGATTTTTCTAATCCAGACATGTAGGTTTTTCATGAATCTCAGTCTCATTCCAGGTTTCGTGTGTAACCTATTGTGTCCACTGGCGTTACATGCAGAACCTGCCCATTTAAACACAAATAAATCATGAGTCATTTTTGTGAAAGACTCTTTCTTGCATAATTAGTTTGATTCCCAAAATATTCCTATGAGAAAATAAAAAGATATTAGAAAAAATAGTTGCATATAATTTTCGCGTCCTTTTTACCGTGTTACATGCAGATTCTTGTACAAAAACAATATAAAAATGTGTTTTATCAGAAAAATCGTTTCTCTTTTATCTCAGTAAACATTTATTTTTAAAATACACCCAAAGTGCTTCCAAACTTGCTCCATAACATTAGTTTACGTCTGGTTTGAATTTTTAACCCCTCTGACCAGTTTCACAGAAGCACCCATATGATGATAAACCACTTGGTAATGATTGAATGTAGAAAAAAAAAAAAAAAGTAGTTCTGGGTCTTTATAGGTTAATTCCGTTCATAAAATCCCAAACATACAGACGTTAACAGACCAGTGAAGGAGCTTAGGGTTCAGTTTCCTGTTCAAGGACAATGCGATGGTTTGACAGGAAAAGCTGCAGATGCACCAAAAACCATCAGCTCTGGTTCCTTCCAACGTATAAAAGTACAGTGAATGTTGACGCACAGTTCAGTGACAGCTCACTTACTTTACAAGCTAATCGATACCTGTTAAATTAAATATTACACTGGTCTACAAGTAAAATGCTTCCAGAAAAAAGGTAGTGAAATTTTACCATGTGTGAGACACTGATAAAGAAAAGTCCAGTCAAAAATGCTATTTGGCTGGAGTTTGCAAGATACAGTCTTGGGTCCAAATGTGAAATTCGAGAATTAACGAGAATACGGGTTTAACTCAAAAGGAATATTTGTGTCAGAGCTACCGGGTCTACTTCAAAACACTGTCTGCACATGACAATACATTCACTTTACAGGGTCTATCTAATGGAAAATGTATAAATCTATTGTATAAACAGAGTAAGTATTTCAATACACTGATTAGAGAAGCAAATGAAGAACTATCGTCTATTTCTAGATGGTTTCAGATGAATAAACTCTCTCTCAATACCCAAAAATCTAATTTTATCACATTTTGTAACAAAAATAAGAAGTATAACAAGGAAAACAACAAATTATTCATAGATAACTTTGAAATAACCCAGGTATCTTATGTTAAATTTTCGGGTGTTACTGTAGGTGAAAAATTGAATTGGAAATCTCATATTAATCTTCTCTGTAAAAAAAATCATGAAGTCAATTGGCATTTTGAACAGAGTTGGTTCATTGATAAATCATTCTTGTTTCTTGACTTTTTATTATTGCTTCATTTCTCCTTACATTATTTATTGCAGTACTGTTTGGGCGGCAACCTGTCCCACGTATCTCAATAAGATTCTCTTAATTCAAAAAGAAATTTGCAAGAATGATCAGTTTTTCTAACAGACTCCACTCATCTGCTCCTCTTTTCAAAAAAATTCAATCTTCTCTCAGTTTTTGATGTGAACGTTTACCAGACCTGTGTCTTCATGTCCAAATATGGTCACTTAACTCATATTCTTCCGAAAGTTTTTCACAATTTCTTTATGTTGTCTTCTGTTATTCACAACTTTCCGACACGATTTTCAAGCAAATTTTATCTTCGGTACTGCCGAACTTCAGTCTGTCAGTATTCTCTGAAATATCTTGGACCAAATCTGTGGAATAATCTACGACCTGAACTTCAATCAACATCTACTTTATCATTGTTTAAAAAGCATCTGAAAAGGACTTGAATTCATGAAAAAATGTCCGGCTGTGTATCACTTGATTTGTATTTGATGATTTGTAATGTGGATTACATTTGTATTGTTTTTACTTAAGTTTATTATTTCAGTTATATTGTATTTTTTGATTCTTTTTTTGTGTACTGTTCTTTTCAGGGGAGGTATTCATATAAGCCTTCTTTTTGGCTTCTAACCTCTCCTGCACAATTTTGTTACTTGTTTGAATGTTGTTGTTTTTTCTATTGCTGTTTTTATTTTGTGCAAATAAAATAAATAAATAAAATAAATAAAAGTATTAGACCATCCTCGTTTTCTTCAATTTCTTGTTCATTTTAATGCCTGTTACAACTGAAGGTACATTTGTTTGGACAAATATAATGATAACAACAAAAAAAGCTCATAATAGTTTAATTTCAGAGCTGATATCTATCCATTTTTCATGTTTTCTTGATAAAAACCAAAATCACTTCAGTTCTTACATCAATATCTATGGCATTGTACTGACAAAAACAGTGCTTTTAGGCATTCCGTGTTTTCTTTTCTGTCAGTTTTAGTCACATGATACACACCGGAGTTAGAACTTGATTGCATAACCATTGTTTTCGATGACTTTTGATGGTCTAATAATTTTGTCCACGACTGTATATGACTCTCAAAGAACAGCAATGGCAATACATGAGCATATATCATGTGATTTTTAAGAAGGTTTCCTGTTGTTTTAATGGAATATGACATGTGGAAAACAGCTCAAAGAAAGACACTAAATCTGATCATTAATTTGTCTGCGCATACTCTGTCAATATGCGTGGGGAAAAAAAGTTACTTTCCAGTAAAAACAGCCTGTTTAGGTGAATGGTCCAGAAACCTCAACTTCAGCATTGGTGCCGTGAACAAACCCTCAGACACTAAACGCTGGTTAAAATTAACAGTTTCCTTCTCACTCATTAAGCTCTGTACAGTTCCCATTGTGTAAAGTACTCCTGAAGGCATAAACACCATCAGATATTTCCTAATTTTAGTATATTGATTAGTACTTGATTGCATGACCATTGTTTTTGATGACTTTTGATGGTCTAATAATTTTTTCCGCGACTGTATGCGTAATAACACTTTATCATATACCTTGAAAACGTCAACAAACCAGCACTTTTGTTATTTGTTTTCCAATTATTCTAATTAAAATACGTAACATTTAGCACATTTAAACTCTGAATCAGATAATCTAGAGCAGAGCTGTCAAACTCAATTTAGTTCAGTTGCACATTCAGCTAAATTTGATCTGCAGTGGGCCGAACCAGTCAAATAATAACAGAATAATATATAAATAATGTCAACCCCAAACTTTTTTCTGTGTTTTAGAGTGGAAAAAGTAAATTTACATTATGAAAAGGTTTGCATCTACAAACTATCCTTTCAAAAGATGTGAATAACATGAACGAACTGAAAATATAAGTGTAATTTGAACAATATTCTGCATCATTTTATCATTTATACATGTACATTATAACTTACAGATCACAGTGGATCTACAAACACACAACATGTAATAACAGGCAGAATATTGTTAAAATTGTACTTATTTCTCTTTAGATATTTCAGGTTGTTCATATTTGTTCAGGTTATTCACAATTTTTTTTGCAAAATTATACTTTGTCTTAGTGTAAATACATGAAAATATTTACATTTACAAAGAGAAAAATTTGGAGTTGTCATTATTTATTCATTATATGTTATTATGAAAGTTTTTACAAGTCCTGCCCACTTGAGATTGAATTGGTCTGAATGTGGAACCTAAAAGGATCGTTAATATCTTAGTGTAATTTTTGCTTTTCACAAATTCATCCCCAGGGCTGGACTGGACCCTTTGGCGGGCCGGATTTGGCCCCCGGGCCGCATGTTTGACACCTGTGACTCAGACCAGTGATATTAGGAAAGTAGTATCATCGTATCGGGACAAATCCAATGAAAGACTTCACCGTGGCAGCAACAGCCGTTATTTCCATCAAATCAATTAACCTGAAAGTTATGTTCTTCGCCAACTGACGAACAGTTTCATGAACAACACACCCATTGTTTCGGGGTCTGAAATATTTCTGTGCCGCTGATCTGAACTCAGTCTCGGCTCTGAGTGGTGGTCCTGATGCAGCAGCGCCGATTACATTAGAGCCTGATTAGAGAAAAGAGCCCAAGTGGCTCCTAAAACAGAACAACCTTCAACACGCCGCTTTGATCCTGCAGTTTTTGTCACAGATCTTCACCTCAATTAGCTCTTCAGACTGTGACAGTGTGATCCATTTCTTCATTTCTCACATTTTTTTTTTTTTCCCCCTCCATCTGATTCAACACATTTCTACCGCGGCGACTCGTTATCAGAGGGAACCCATTTCAATTAGTGGCGGTGGCTCTAATAGTCAGCCCCCACTGGCAAGGCAGTCGGGATGGAGAGAACAACAGAGTGGGGGGGGGAGAGAAAGAAAAAAACCAGAGAGCGAGAGAGAAAGAGAGAGAGAGGATGAGGGCAATTGAAATGGAGAGACAGAAAAAGGAGAAAGAGTGGAACTGAAAGGATTAAAAAGAAAGAAAGAAAGAAAGAAAGGCTGGTGAGATAAGAGGAGGGAGAGAAGAAGAAGGGAGCGTGGAAAGGAAAGAGGAAGAAAGAGCCATGGAGATAAAGAGGAAAGAGAGCAGGGGAGATAAAAAAGAAACAGAAAAGACAGACAGACAGACAGACGGGGGAGGGAGGGAGGGAGGGAGGGAGGGAGGGAGGGGGGAGACAGAAAGGTGTATCGCTGATAGAGGGAGCAGAGCAGCAGAGCAGGGCAGCTCTCAGACGGCTGTCTAGACAGTGTCAGGGGAGGTGTTGCTGATTAATGACGCACCAAAAACCATCCCCCCCCCCCCCCACCACACACACACACACACACACACACACACACAGCCACACACAGCCCCCCCCACCCTTGCATCTATCAGCCACCCACACTCATTGGCTGCATCTCCCTGTGTGTTTGTCTCTCCGTGGCCTTTTCCTTCTTCTCGGGGTCTCTCAGGGTGTTTTAACGTTGACACTGTTTTTACCTCGTCCTCTCCGTCTCCCTCTGTTCGCTTTCATCCGTCCACCCCTCGCGTCTGTCTCGCTCTTGGCCTCCTTTCGTTTTGTTTACATATGAGACATCTAGCTGACTCTCGGAGGCTGCCAGTATACTCTGAGTGAAAGCAGATTTGGTGCGTCTGCGTAGGCAAAAGGGCAGCAAAACAAAGTGCTTTAATTGGCTTTGATAGCCGCAGTGCACGCACACCGGCCTGCCAAACTTTTACCTTAACGTTACGATTGTTTCTGCTTCTGTCGTACCAATGCTTGTGTGTTGTTGTTGTTTTTTTTTTGGTTTTTTTTTGAGTGTCCTTTCTAGTTTTCCCAAAGTGCCTCCTCCCACAGCTCCTCATAAGCTCCTCCATCTGGTGTGGATGCCATTAAGCAAACTGATCTCAGCCACAGTGAGTATTATTGGCGTTGGTCGGTGCGCTTGTATTTGCCAGCAGATCTACAGCCTTTTGGGAAGGTGCCAGGTTTGATTTTGTTTGGAGTTTAGTGCCAGCCGTACCCGCCGCGTCTCACAAGCTTCAATTCCTGCATGATCAAATATTTACAAGCGACCGAAACGCAAATGTCAGGATCTGTGTGCCCTGACTGTGTTACTGTAACCACAGAACAATTACACAAGGACGAGGGCTGAGATAATACGCGGACGAGAAACAAAGAAAAGCTGCCTAAGTACATTAGACAAAGGAGATCAGTCAGCAGATTCAGGTCTTCTATCTCTTGCTTTCATTCGTCTTAGTTGCCGTTTTACTGCCTATAAATTCTTCCCGCGTGGCCTCCGAATGTCAAACACTGTTAAATGTGCAACATTACTCAGAGCGAGATATCGTGTACAAGTAACTGCCACATTCTGTCAGTTTTTGGAATGTTTTGCCACACAAGGCACCGGATCAGACTGAACAGGAAGCTCCAGCAGATTGTTTTATGGCACCGAGAGTTAATTTGGTTTATGGCACGAAACAGGAAGCGAGCGGCCCTCTTAAAGCACAAATGGCCCAAAGGCACAAGGGGTAATGAGTGAGAAAAATCCTCCTACAGGTAAAAACCTTCCCACGAGTTGGCTTTCCACCGGCGCGACGCTCGAGTCGTATGGATCCACGAGGCGATGCGACAAGTAATATGCGAAATTAAAGGCTGCAATGGAAGCGTTGGCTGTTTTTGAGCAGAATGTGGCAGACTGACGCCGATATAAATAACTTTAACAATATTCTGGTTGTCATTACCCATCTCTCTGCCCTTATTTCATGTTGTGTTGGTGCTGTAGGCATTCCAATTAACCCTAACACAACTAACGAGAGTTTCAGCGGCGTTCTTTTAATAACATAATGTCACTGTAATGTCTCATACTTTAATGATTTTATTTTCTGGTGCAGCAGAACAGCATTGGAAGTGACACACTTTCTGAATATTCTGTCATTCTGCACTTTATTACTGTACAGACTTTTCTTTTTCGACACATATTCTCATAGTGTGTTCTATATTATGTGGTCGTATGATGTTTATAGCATCTTCATTTAATATATCTCAGTATTTAAGTTTGTCACCTTAGCCGAGAACTACCGCTTCATTATGAGTACGCATAACGACAATAAACATTCTTGAATCTTTATTTTTATGTTGCTGCTGCCAACTGTGAAACATCCCCACAGTGGGATCAATAAAGTTTGTAAACAAAGTTTATCTTAAAGTTTGAGATTCATTTAGATAGAAACCAGATTCATCACAACTGTTGACATATAACGAGACATTTGACCAATCAAAGAGTCAAAAGTAGAATCCTTTATAGTCAACTTAATGTGGCAAAAAAAGTCATTGTAATCTCTTGTGCTTTAATAATTTATGTTGGAACTTCCACATTTTGTGAATACACTGTTAAATTAATTGAATTAATGACAACTGATGACTGAGATATTTAACCAATAGATAAAAATGAACTTAAACTGGTGATTAAGTCATTGTAATCTCTTATATTTTAATGATATATGTACTGGTACTGCAGAACAGCACTGAAAGTGACACGCATTATGAATATTCTGCCAAAGTTTAAGATTCATTTGGATATAATCTGTATTCATCACACCTGTTGACATATAGTGAGATATTTAACCAATCAAAGAGTGACAAGTAGAATCATTTATAGTCAACTTAATCTGGCAAAAAAAGTCACTGTAATCTCTTATGCTTTAATAATTTCTGTTAGAATTTTTATATTTTGTGAATACTCTGTTAAAGTTTGCACTTTGGATATAAACCTAATTAATGACAACTGATGACAGCGAGAAATTTAATCAATAGATAAAAATGAATTTAAGCTGGTGATTAAGTCTTTATATTTATAGTTCTTATATTTTAATGATATATGTACTGGTATTGCAGAACAGCACTGAAAGTGACACATTTTATGAAAATTCTGTCAAAGTTTGAGATTAAATTGGATAGAAACCAGAGTCATGACAACTGTTAACATATGGTGAGACATTTGACCAAAAAGTCCAAAGTGGAATCATTTATAGTCAACTTAATCTGGCAAAAAAACTCATTGTAATCTCTTATGCTTTAATGATTTATGTCGGAACTTGCACATTTTGTGAATACTCTTAAAATTTTCACTTTGAATATAAACCTAATTAATGACAACTGATGACAATGAAAAATTTAACTAATAGATAAAAATGAACTTAACCTGTTTAACCCTGACCATATTTTCAGGGGAAAAACGCCTCAACAGACATACCCAAAGTAAATGAAGAATTACTTCACAATAATAAGGTTCATATGGATGTTCTTGGTGTCTATGGACATTTACAGACCTCACAGAATCTATTCCCATCGTCTAAAATATTGTATCTATTACTCTGCCTGAGTAAACTGTAACAAACTAAAGAGAAATTAGAATTTTTTATCCTCGCCTGGTTTTTTTTTCGGCTGGATTGACGATGATATGCATAAATTAATTTTTCGTGTCAGAGATTTTTTAATAGCGTGTACTTCACCCCAGAAAGATTAAAAATCATGTTTGAACATTGAAGTTTGCACTAAAATACACTTGATGTACTTTTATTAACATTAGGGTCTAAACTTTGAGCAAAAGTTGAAAAAAACATCCATTGTCCTGATTTATTATTTTTTATAATAGATGAATATTAATATAATTTTTTAGGCCCCCAGGCAGGCCGATAGGGCTAAAGGGGTTTTAAACTGGAATTAAAGTCTTTGTAATCTCTTGTATTTTAACGATACATGTACTGGTACTGTAGAACAGCATTGAAAGTGACACATTTTATGAATATTCTGTCAAAGTTTGAGATTCATTTGGATAGAAACCAGAGTCATGACAACTGTTGACATATCGTGAGACATTTGACCAAAAAGTCAAAAGCAGAATCTTTTATAGTCAACTTAATTTGCTAAAAAAGCCATTGTAATCTCTTATGCTCTCATGATTTATGTATTTATACTACATACCAGCATTGGAACTTGCTCATTTCAGGAATACTCTGGTAAAGTTTTCACCTTGGCTATAAACCTAATTAATGACAACTGATGACTAAGATATTTGACCAACAGATAAAAAGGAACTTAAGATGGTGATTAAGTCCTTGTAATCTCTTATATTTTAATGATATATGTACTGGTACTGCAGAACAGCGCTGAAAGTTACACATATTATGAATATTCTGTCAAAGTTTGAGATTCATTTGGATAGAAACCAGATTCGTGACACTTGTTGACAGATAACGAGACATTTGACCAAAAAGTCCAAAGCAGAATAATGTATAGTCAACTTAATTTGGCAAAAAACTCTCTTATGGCGTACTACACACCAGCACTGGAACTTGCAAATTGTGCGAATACTCTGTTAAGGTTTGCACTTTGGCTATAAACTTAATGACAACATGACTGAGATATTTAACCAACAGATAAAAAATAACTTAACCCTTTCATGCACGAATTATGAGAACCTTAATCAACATTTTTTCCTGAGTGTTTTTATTCCTCTTTAGGCATGAAAAAAAACAATGCGATTACAAATTTTCTTCTGAAAAATAAATAATAATAATTACAAAAATAACAATAATAATGGAAAAAAAAAACATAAAAAAATAATAACGAAAAAAAGTAAAAATAAAAATCTTATGAACCTATTTTTCATGAAGTTGCAAAAATGTCCACTCAGCTGGACACCACACGTTTAATTTTTGACACAGAAACATGTATTTACTGGTAAATTGTGTGAAAACTGTGGGGAGGGCTTGTGATTCTGGGGCTTTATGCTCAGAAGAGATCTACATAATGTTACCAATTCATGCCAGAAAAGATATGTAGTGTCTTAAAACTTTAATAAAGATATGTGTAAAAACAACAACGAAAAGAACAACAATGAAAAGAACAACAAAATCCATGAATATACAAGAGAACAGCTGCAGAATAGCTGTCCACTGTAGTGACCAGTGTGCATGAAAGGGTTAAAGTAGTGATTGAGTCCTTGTCATCTCTTATATTTTAATGATATATGTACTTGTACTGCAGAACAGCACTGAGAGTGACACAATATATTAAAATTCTGTCAAAGTTTGAGATTCATTTGGATAGAAACCGGATTCATGATAACAGTTAACAAATCGTGAGATATTTGACCAAAAAGTCGCAGAACTACAAGGTGGGGAAGCAAAATTTACAAGGACCATTTAGTTGTTTTTTCTCAGCAGGCACTACGTCAATTGTTTTGAAACCAAACATATACTGATGTCATAATCATACCTAACACTATTATCCATACCTTTTCAGAAACTTTTGCCCATATGAGTAATCAGGAAAGCAAACGTCAAAGAGTGTGTGATTTGCTGAATGCACTCGTCACACCAAAGGAGATTTCAAAAATAGTTGGAGTGTCCATAAAGACTGTTTATAATGGAAAGAAGAGAATGACTATGAGCAAAACTATTACCAGAAAGTCTGGAAGATACTATTAAAGAAGAATGGGAGAAGTTGTCACCCCAATATTTGAGGAACACTTGCGCAAGTTTCAGGAAGCGTGTGAAGGCAGTTATTGAGAAAGAAGGAGGACACATAGAATAAAAACATTTTCTATTATGGACATTTTCTTGTGGCAAATAAATTCTCATGACTTTCAATAAACTAATTGGTCATACACTGTTTTTCAATCCCTGCCTCAAAATATTGTCAATTTTGCTTCCCCACCCTCTATTTATAGTCAACTTAATCTGACAAAAAAAGTCATTGGAATCTGTTATAGGGCTATGATTTATGTACTTATACTACATACAGGCATTGGAACTTGCACATCTTGTGAATACTCTATGAAAGTTTGAACTTTGTTCTAATAGAAACCTGATTCATGATGACCGATGATGTATAGAAAGACATATGACCAAAAAAAAAAAAGCCAAAAGTACAAGAATTTAGAGAAATTTAATCTGGTGGATATTCCCTGTGATCAGAGGGTGCATCAAATCTAAAATAGTGCATTTATTAGCTGATATTGATAACCGTTCTAGCTCTAATATTAACATCTGAGGTCTGGAGTCGTGGTCTGAATCCAACTGTGGATCTGGATCGTTTACGCTCTTTCATAACCGATCCCTCTGCTTTTACTGTTTAGCCTTTTCTTTTATATTCCACATCTGCATCGTGTTATTTGTAGTCCATATAACCGCAGAGTCTGCCTCCTACTGGTGGAAAGAGCACGACCGGGTCATGGGTCGGCGAGGTGGGGGGTGGGGTGGTGGGGTGGTGGTCTTACCTCTGAGGCACCTTGTCGAGAGCCGCTGTCTGAAGGCCACAGACACCCATCCTACGCACGAAAACACACAAAATAGGAAAAAAAAAAGTCACATTTACAGACTCGGAGTTGTTTCTATGTACACCTGTAAGAAACTGGGAGAGATGAAGGAAGGAGTTTTTGGACTTTAATGAGAAATGAAAAGTCTTCATGTTGTAAACAAATACGATAAGCGACTGCATTTGATTTCCGACAAAGCGATCAGTTATCTTTTATGCCGTTATACGTGTATCCGACGCATAAATTAACGTGTAAATTCACTGGTGCTAATAACACTGTGGATGCGCCTGCTTTGATGTGTGCATGTCTGGGATGAGTTTTGATGTACGACATTAAAGTAAGACCAAAAAGCTGCTGATAAAAAAAAAAAAACAAAACCCTCTTCCTTAACCAAAAAAAATTAAATAAAAAATAAAAGGGAAGAAAAAAAAAAAGGGGGGGGGGGATAACAAATTAATGAGGACACAAAAGAGAAAATAACATCGCCGAGAAAAGCCTGATGTCTTCAAACTAAAAACGCGGTCTGTCTCAGAGCAAGGACGACAACAACGAGCTCCTGTTTTTAAAAATAGGCAGAATAAAAAAGCGAAACAAAGAAGCTGTCAAATAATTGCTCTCTCCCTTCGTCTGCATTTGACTTCGGGATCTTTTCTAAGACAGCACAGTCAACAATATTTAGTGGAAACAAAAAAAAAAAAAAAAAAAGCAAAGACTTTAAAGCAGGACAAACATGCAGAAATCCTGCTTATGTATGCGTCTGATAGGAGCAAAGGCCACTGGCTATTCTTCTCACTTCTCTGGCTTGTCGCTGTCTGATGTTACATTTCCGTATACATTTATCTGTTTTGTTTTGTTTTTTTTCGCTTTGTGTCGGTTTCTGTTTGCTCCTCGCCGCCCAATCAAAGCGGTTATTATGCAAAGAGCGACGGCAGAGATGAAAAAGAGGTGATGGGAGGTTATTAGCTGTATATAAATACTCCGTAAGAGCATAAAAAAAAACGCAGACAAGAGCTATTATCTATCTTTCTGATGTTTTGAGGTATCAATGGACCGATAATAAGTCAGTTTTTGGTAACATTTGTACTCCGTACCCGAGCCTACATCGGCGTGGTTTGTGCAGCGTGCATATATTTAAGAGTGTGTTTATCCCCGTGTTTGGATGTGTCAGTACGGGGGCAGAACCGCCGCTGTCTAGACGGCGTGGTGGTGAATTAAACATCAAGGCCTGACAGAGTCTGGCTCTGAAGAAACCAATTCAGCAAGTTCACCTAACAGACTGGAGCAAAGCTGTTACCTCAGTGAAACTGGGACAGAGACTCCGACTGGATAAAAGGATTCATTTAGCTCAGCGCAGCTTTACTGGGAACAAACTGGTAAGCTATGTTTGTCCTGCTTCGGAAATAAAGAAATGTACGGTAACAATGAGAACGCGGGGACAGTCAGCGAGAGAACAGATGAACACACATGCAGTTTTTTCACTCGCTACCAGTTTAGATCAAAATGTTATTGGCAGGGATGCAGGGGGGAGCAGCACTGCCAGAGGATCTAAATACAACCCAGTACAAACAGTATCTTTTTGTCTCTGATTCCCCGGCACAAACACACAAACACAAACAGACACACACACACAGACAGCGGTACTGACCTGCTGCAGGGCATGGTCGTGCCTTCGGGCCTGGCTCTGCCTCGTTATGAAGGACCAGGTGGAGAGTTTGTAGTGGTTGAGCAGGCAGATGATCACCACCACCATCACTGTCATCACCACGATGATGATGACGATCTGAACAAACTCCAGTTCAGCTGCAATGAAAAAAAACACACACACAAAAGAGAGAGCGAGGGTTAGCGTCCAACATCGGATAGGATGGGTTTGACCGAGGTGCGCAGATTAAAAAAACATCACAAAGCTCACGTGAACGCCTTATAAATGTCTAATCTGAAAGTGCATGTACAACACAAAGGGTGAGAATAAGGAAAAGGTTCAGAAACATGAACTGAAATCATGATCGACGTCACACATTTGTCTTTTCTCAGTAAATCAGGCTACGACTGATTCATGACGGAGAATAATTCAGCTTCAGCTTGTCCTTAAAACAGTCAAAAATATTCGATTTTGTAAGAATCCTAGGGTTTGTTGCTTATCTGTTGCACGTTTTGATAATGAAAGGACAAGAAAACATGACGCTTTGACAGTTTTGGGATGATGTTTTTATTTAGGAGTTTTTTGCTAAAAAACTCTAAAATCTAATTATATTTTTCTTCATTTTAAACTGTCATTACAGTATTATAACATGCAGTAAAGTGTACATGACTGCTCAATGTTGAAAGTTCAAAGTGTTCTGGGAAAAATGTGCAAAAGATCTTACTCACAGCATGGTTTCTAACTTTTTTATCATCAAAATAAGAAAAAAAAAGTCCAGACACGTCCACAACACAAAGGACGAGAATAAGGAAAAGGTTCAGAAAGATGAACTGAAATCATGATCAACGTCACACATTTGTCTTTTCTCAGTAAATCAGGCTACGATTGATTTATGACGTAGAATAATTCAGCTTCAGCTTGTCCTAAAAACAGTCAAAAATATTCGATTTGTTAGAATTTCATGTGACGTTTCCTGAGGTTTGTTGCATGTTTTCACAATGAAAGGACAAGAAAACATGACGCTTTGACAGTTTTGGGATGATGTTTTTATTTGTTTTTTTGCTAAAAAACTCTAAAATCTAATTATATTTTTCTTCATTTTAAACTGCTATTACAGTATTATAACATGCAGTAAAGTGTACATGACTGCTAGATGTTGACAGTTCAAAGTGTTCTGGGAAAAATGTGCAAAAGATCTTACTCACAGCATGGTTTCTAACCTTTTTATCGTCAAAATAAGAAAAAAAGTCCAGACATGTCCTCAACACAAAGGACGAGAATAAGGAAAAGTTTCAGAAACATGAACTGAAATCATGATCATCGTCACACATTTGTCTTTTCTCAGTAAATCAGGCTACGACTGATTCATGACAGAGAATAATTTAGCTTCAGCTTGTCCTAAAAACAGTCAAAAATATTCGGTTTTGTAAGAATCCTAGGGTTTGCTGCTTGTCTGTTGCACATTTTGACAATGAACGGATAAGAAAACACAGAAAACATGAAGCTTTGACAGTTTTGGGATGATGTTTTTATTTAAGTGGTTTTTTTGCTAAAAAACTCTAAAATCTAATTATATTTTTCTTCATTTTAAACTGTCATTACAGTATTATAACATGCAGTAAAGTCTACATGACTGCTCGATGTTGAAAGTTCAAAGTGTTCTGGGAAAAATGTGCAAAAGATCTTACTCACAGCATGGTTTCTAACTTTTTTATCATCAAAATAAGAAAAAAAGTCCAGACATGTCCTCAACACAAAGGGCGAGAATAAGGAAAAGTTTCAGAAACATGAACTGAAATCATGATCGTCACACATTTGTCTTTTCTCAGTAAATCAGGCTACGATTGATTTATGACGTAGAATAATTTAGCTTCAGCTTGTCCTAAAAACAGTCAAAAATATTCCATTTTGTAAGAATCCTAGGGTTTGTTGCTTGTCTGTTGCACATTTTGACAATGAAAGGATAAGAAAACACAGAAAACATGAAGCTTTGACAGTTTTGGGATGATGTTTTTATTTAAGTGTTTTTTTGCTAAAAAACTCTAAAATCTAATTATATTTTTCTTCATTTTAAACTGTCATTACAGTATTATAACATGCAGTAAAGTGTACATGACTGCTCGATGCTGAAAGTTCAAGGTGTTCTGGGAAAAATGTGCAAAAGATCTTACTCACAGCATGGTTTCTAAATTTTATCATCAAAATAAGAAAAAAAAAGTCCAGACACGTCCTCAACACGAAGGACGAGAATAAGGAAAAGGTTCAGAAACATGAACTGAAATCATGATCAACGTCACACATTTGTCTTTTCTCAGTAAATCAGGCTACGATTGATTTATGACGTAGAATAATTCAGCTGGTCCTTACAACAGTCAAAAAATATTCGATTTGGTAGAATCTGATGTGACATTTCCTGGGGTTTGTTGCTTGTCTGTTGCACGTTTTGACAATGAAAGGATAAGAAAACATGAAGCTTTGACAGTTTTGGGATGATGTTTTTATTTAAGAGTTTTTTCACCAATAAAACTGTAAACTCTAATTCAGTTTTTGTGTTTTTCTTCATTTTAAACTGTCATTACAGTATTATAACATGCAGTAAAGTGTACATGACTGCTAGATGTTGAAAGTTCAAAGTGTTCTGGGAAAAATGTGCAAAAGATCTTACTCACAGCATGGTTTCTAACCTTTTTATCGTCAAAATAAGAAAAAAAGTCCAGACACGTCCTCAACACAAAGGGCGAGAATAAGGAAAAGTTTCAGAAACATGAACTGAAATCATGATCAACGTCACACATTTGTCTTTTCTCAGTAAATCAGGCTACAATTGATTCGGTGTGTAGAACAATTCAGCTTCAGCTTGTCCTAAAAACAGTCAAAAATATTAGATTTGTTAGAATCTGATGTGACGTTTCCTGGGGTTTGTTGTTTGTCTGTCACACGTTTTGAGACCAAGTTGTCTGCAACAAGTTTTGACAATGAAAGGATAAGAAAACAGGAAGCTTTGATGTATGACGGTCGATGTTTTTATTTGATTGTTTTTTCTCTAAAATCAAATTCTGTTTTTCTTCATTTTTTAAAAACTGTTATTGCAGTATTATAACATGCATGAAATTGTAAATGATTGCAAGATATCGAAAATTCTGAGAAAATGTACAAAAGATCTTACTCACAGCATGTTTTCTCACCTTTTTATCGTCAAAATAAGAAAAAACAAGTCCAGGCAGCCCATTTTCGGGTAAGGGGTTAAGTTTCCTATTAAATAACTGTGCAATCAGATGTTTGGTTGTGATGTAAATCCATATTTTAATGCTTCAAAGCGCAACTTGCAAGTTAACAACTGTAGAAAATGCAACATAAACACTACAGTAGCATCTTAAGTCAAGTTTCCGAGTCTGCTTCCCAAACAGAAAGTCACAAAAAAGTCACAAAAGCTCAGGTTAATACATGTACGTTAATCCATTTTACAGCTTTTTATTATTATTGCAGTAATCTGACAGTCGGATGTGGTTTATTTTATATCCTTTCATTTAATACCATGTATAAATCCAAAAAAAAAAAACTTTAACAAGCATTTTTTTAAGCGGTGGCACATCTCCCCTGCTGCCTGCTTTAACATGTTGACCTTCTTCATTTTAAACTGTTATTACAGTATTACATGTTTTCATTTTATGTTTTGTTTTTTTTTTCTTCGTTATTACATGCAGTAAAGCGTACATGACTGCTAGATATTGTTCCAAGTGTTGTGGAAAAAATGTGCAAAAGATCTTACTCACAGCATGGTTTGTAACCTTTTTATAGTCAAAATAAGAAAAAAAAAGTCCAGGTGATCCATTTTAGGGTTAGGGGTTAAAGTTTCCTACTGAATAACTATGCTATGAGAGGTTTGGTTGTGATGTAAATCCGTATTTTAAGGCTTCAAAGTGCACAACTGTGGAAAATGCAACATAAACACTACAGTAACATCTTGAGTCAAGTTTCCGAGTCTGCTTCCCAAACAGAAAGTTTCAAAAAAAGTCACAAAAGCTCAGGGAAGTTAATCCATTTTGCAGCTTTTTATTATTACTACAGTAATCTGACAGTCGGGTGTGGTTTATTTTATATCCTTTCATTTAATACCATGTATAAACCCTAAAAAAAACCCTTAACAAGCATTTTTTAAAGCAGTGGCACATCTCCCCTGCTGCCTGCTTTAACACATGTTGACCTTCCTCATTTTAAACTGTTATTACAGTATTATAACATGCAGTAAAGCGTACATGACTGCTGAATATTGAAAGTTCCAAGTGTTGTGGAAAAAATGTGCAAAAGATCTTACTCACAGCATGTTTTCTAACCTATTTATAGTCAAAATAAGAAAAAAAAAGTCCAGGCTGCCCATTTTAGTGTTAGGGGTTAAAGTTTCCTATTAAATAACTATGCTATGAGAGGTTTGGTTGTGATGTAAATCCATATTTTAAGGCTTTAAGTAACATCTTGAGTCAAGTTTCCGAGTCTGCTTCCCAAACAGAAAGTTTCCAAAAAGTCACAAAAGCTCAGGTAAATTAATCCATTTTGCAGCTTTTTATTATTACTGCGGTAATCTGACAGTCGGATGTGGTTTATTTGATATCCTTTAATTTAATACCATGTATAAATTCTAAAAAAAAAAAATAAATAAACAAAACAAAAAAAAACAAACCCAAAAAAAACACCTTAAACAAGCATTGTTTTAAAGCAGTGGCACATATCAGTTTATATAGGTTTGGTTGTGATGTAGATCCATATTTTAAGGCTTCAAAGTGCACAACTGTGGAAAATGCAACATAAACACTACAGTAACATCTTAAGTCAAGTTTCCGAGTCTGCTTCCCAAACAAAGTTTCAAAAAAGTCACCAAAGCTCAGGGAAGTTAATCCATTTTGCAGCTTTTTATTATTACTGCGGTAATCTGACAGTCGGATGTGGTTTATTTTATATCCTTTCATTTCATACCATGTATAAACCCTAAAAAAAAACAACAAAAAACCCAAAACCCTAAACAAGCATTTTTTTTTAAAGCAGTGGCACATCTCCCCTGTTGCCTGCCTTAACACATGCTGACCTTCTTCATTTTAAACTGTTATTACAGTATTATAACATGCAGTAAAGCGTACATGACTGCTGAATATTGAAAGTTCCAAGTGTTCTGGGAAAAATGTGCAAAAGATCTTACTCACAGCATGTTTTCTAACCTTTTTAACGTCAAAATAAGAAAATAAAAAAGTCCAGGTGATCCATTTGAGGGTTAGGGGTTAAAGTTTCCATTTAATCCATTTTGCAGCTTTTTATTATTACTGCACTAATCTGAAAGTCGGATGTGGTTTATTTTATATCCTTTCATTTCATACCATGTATAAACCCTAAAAAAAAACAAAAACCAAAAAACCCTAAACAAGCATTTTTTTTACAGCAGTGGCACACATCTCCTGCTGCCTGCTTTAACACATGTTGACCAGCAGGGGGTAGCACAGGTCAAACTGCAGCTCAGCCTGTAATGCAGCGCAGCACATGTATGGTTTACATGAGTGCGTTTGTGTGGAGGAAAAGCTTGAAAATCACAGAAAAAGATGAGTGTTGAGACTGCTGCCGTGTGTCTGGGTGTACAGAGGCGTCTTTGTAAAGGCCGTGAATAACCGCTGTGTTTTCCGTCTTCGACAAACAACGCGCGCAGACGGGGCAGAAGCGACGGGGTTGATCCGGGTTGACCTCCCACATCAGGGCGCCGCCGGGGAGACTCTGCGATCGCCGCCTTACAGTCACGTCTGCCTCTCGCCTCTTATTCATTGTTTGGCGCTTTCTTCTTCTTCTTCTTCTCCTCCCACTCCGTCTCTCTGAAGCCTCCTCTCCTCTATCTCCACCATCGCTTCATCTTTGGCCCCTCCGCCGTCCTCTCCTCGCCTTTATCGCTCTAACATTCCTCCCTTCGCCCACCTCGTCCTCTGTCTGTTTCATCTTTGCTACCCTCTCCCTCTTCTTCGTCTTCCTCGCTGTCAGAGACTCTTTTGTTGTGCGTTGTTGGTTTGTTCGGCAGCAGAAAAAGTCTTGACCTTGTCTGGTCCTGGCACCCGCTCTGACCTCTGACTCACACTCTTACTCACTACTGGACACTGACTCACTTTATGTGCGAGTATAGTGTAGTGCAGTGTGTGTGTGTACAGTCTGTGTCCAAGTGTGTACGTGCAGCTTTGGAAGAACAATCATGACACAATGTACACTCAGCTATTTGAGTTACAATGCCTCGATTCTGCCAGACACTTTCTCCACAAAGCTCTGTGCAATTTACAGAGTATATTACCCACAATCCACCGGGGCGGGCTTTGATACAACCGGGACGAAACAAAAAGATACATACAAGAGTAGAAAAGGGAAAGTTAGGAATCTCTTAGTAGCGGAGTTCGTCGAGGAAAGCTTTGATTTGATGTTTTGTTGCAGGTTCATTTTGTGCAAACACGATAAAAAAAAAAAAGAATACCTGCGATTTCAGCCCCGCGTTGCGTTGTCGCTGAAGTCTTAGTTTTGATAAGTGCAATCCAATCCAACTTTACTTATAAAGCACTTTAAAACAACAGCAGTGGACCAAAGTGCTGTACAGAAGAATAAAAGCACAGTACAAATTAATCAAAGCAGGGATGTAATGATTACCGCTGTAACGATGAACCGCGGTAAAATTCCTGATGGTTAGTTTTACCGTTTAAATTCTAATTATCGTGAAAACCGTGTTTGATTACCGCACTTTGAAAAGTCACAGTACTGCACATTTCCTGGATCATTGTGCTACTTATTTACATTTATTTTTATTCATTTTCTTGCTCATTTTGGTCAGTTTTTATTCATTTTTTGTTCATTTTCATTGATTTTGCTGCTTATGTTTGCGCTTTTTTGTCCAATTCGTTCCTTATTTTGTTCATTTGTTGCTTATATTCAACATTTTTATTAAGTTTGTTTACATCTATCTATCTATCTATGAAAAACAAACTAAAACAACTCAAACTTGATCTGGAAAATGGTCAAACAATGGTCATAAGGTGCCATCTTTAATGCACACTTGTATGTTTGATGTTTACATGTTAATATTTGAACGTTTCTGCCAACAAAAAGTACATTGTGCCTATTATTTTATTTAATTTTACTATTATTATTACTTTTTTTTTTCATAATACAACTTAGTTACATTATTTCAGTGTGTGTATAAGTATAAATACCGCGATAATAATGATAACCGTGATAATTTTGGTCACAATAACCGTGATATGAAATTTTCATATCGTTACATCTCTAAATCAAAGCATTAAAAACATTAAAATCAAATAAAATAAAACAAAACAAGTTAAAATACAAAAACAGAAACAAAATGTCAGCATTGCACAAGTGTTAAAAAGGCCAAGGAGAACAGGTGGGTTTTAAGAAGAGATTTAAAAACGGGCAAGGAGGAAGTCTGTCTGATCTACAGAGGCAGGTCGTTCCACAGTCTGGGACCAGAACCACCAAAGGCCCCATGTCCTCGAAGCCTGCACGTTGTTTTAGACGCCGTCAAAAGCAGCTGATCAGCTGATCTGAGAGAGCGAGCAAGAGTGGAAGTGTGAAGGAGCTCAGTGAGGTAGGGTGGTGCAAGACCATGGAGGGATTCAAAAAGAAATAAAAGTATTTTAAAGTGGATCCTAAAATGGACAGGCAGCCAATGGAGTGACGCTAAAACTGGTGAAATGTGCTCATATTTACGAGTGCCAGTTAAAAGACGCGCAGCGGCATTTTGTACTCTTTGAAGACAAGCAATGGAAGACCCACTAACTCCCAAATACAATAACCGTAATATACCGCATTACAATAACTGTAAGAACCTTCACATCATTCTTCAGTCCAGAAGAATCTGAAAATCAGTTCCAAAAAAACAAAAAAAAAAAAATTGTGACCAAAACCGAGCCGATCCCTTCAGCGCGGCCTCAGGAATCCTCCCGGGCTTATTCGTCAGCATTAGGCCGAGTTAATGTTGAGCCGGAGCTGAAACGTAAACCCACCCAAACCTGCCTCTGCTCCACCACAGCAGCCACAGGGGACGGGTGGGGTAAGACTGAGTGGAAGGAGGCCAACTAGCTCAAACCGCACTGAAAGGATGAAAAAGAAAGAACGCTGCTAAGGATGAAACCCAAGCCAGTAAAACTAACCGGCGCTAACCACCGAAAAGCGGAGGAGTGGGGCGCTTTTCAAGATGGCGACGGACGAGCTCCACCGCTTTTCTTTGATGAGACGACGGCGACAAATGAGAGGGAAGGCCGACGTACGGGACTGGAAACCCCAACGCCGGGTCCAAGCATCAGAATTATGTGCGAAATAATGCACTGAACCCGCCCTTTTATCGGACAAATTACTGAAAAGAAATGGAAACGATGAGCTGACCTGTCATGTTCCGTTTGTGGAGCGGGTACACGAGGAGATTAGACGCAAAAAAAAACCAAAAGTACCGACATCAACCGAGAGGGAAGAAAAGGCTGTTGTGGAAAATTTGCCTAATAAGCCGAGAAAACAACCTCTCGAAACAAAGCCGGTGTTGAAACTGTCACACTTTGTTTCTCTCTCAACCCCTTACCTTTTCACCACGGGAAACTTAATAGCCAAAACAGCCTGAAACGAGGCTTCAAGGCGCTCTGCTTATGTGTTTAAATCACAGGCAGTTCAACCAAACAGGGAAGTTCCCATCTCAGATCATTTCACAAGTAGTCTAGCACCCCTGAAAAAAGAAACAAGCTCCAGTATCTCGCAAGCAAAAGTGAAAAAAAGCACACATTTCGTTTCCTTCCTTTGCTTGTTAGTCTTCAGTTCGACGGGGAACCTAAGTTCAGAGCCACGGTTGTAAATGACAAGACAAAAAACAAAAAAAAAAATGTGTTGGAAAGAAGTTTCATTGCTGGGACAACAGACATAGCTTCACCCACTACCAGCCTTGGCTTGTGCTAACCACAGCAACCACAGGGAGGGGACCTAGGGAGGGTTACATTCAGAGAAGAGCATTCTGGGAAACCAAAGCGACCCGGCCCTTCTGTAAACCTTCTGACTGCCTTCTGCTGCAGTTTAAGCCTGACTCAAAGCTGTCCTCTGAGCTACGGGCGGGGAAGTTTTTACAGCTAAAGCAAAATAAAACTACGGCGGCCTCTGCTCTGAACATCAGGGGAAGGAAGGAAGCCTGGAGGAGGAGCCGAGGAGGGAGGAAGGAAGCAGGGTGGAGGCGAGGACGGGAGGGGAGGGGAGGGGAGATGGAGATTAAATAAGAGAAAAGAAGCAGAGGAGAGAGGGAGGCCCGTGCAGCCTGAACCCCGGTATCCACCCCAGTCCGGAGGCTCCAGAACACAGTGTTCAGCGCCGGGGCCAGAGAACAGTGTGTGCTGGCAGTCTGCATTACCAGCACCAGTCTGATGTTATTACAACAGTAATCCACTTGTCAAAACAATATCAGCCCGGCGTCTGCAGCACCCTTGTTCCTTCAGCGGCCTGAATAATTTGCGTTGCGAGCCAGCCGTCCCGTGGCTTTTTTTTTTTTTTTCCGAGGCCATCGAGTTTATTCAAATCATGTGAAAGTGACCGATCGGAGACAACGGCGCTTCTCTGCAACATCTGTAACGCTCGGCGACTCGGCGACGGTCGAAGCGCGGCCCAACCCGAAGAAACACGTGACCGAGCGCGCCGTCCGGACGTGTGTCTGTGGCGCAAGTTCCTTCTTAAATGAGGTTTACTTGAAGTCGGTGACAGCGCCGGATTATCATGTCTGGCTTGATAAAGGTCAGACCTCTTCTGTTCAACCGCAACAGATTTCATAACCAGAGAAGGCAATCTGCTCTCAGCCTGCTGGAGCCGGTGTCGAAAACAAGCAACAAACCAAAAACACAGAGATACGGCTGCTCTAAAAGGCTCAAATTTGCCGTTTTTTCTTGAAAAATTAACGACTTCATTGCACGGTTATAGCTCCGGTTGTCAAAACTTTCAAAGTTTAGCATCAATACCAAAATACGGATATGTTTTCAGCAGCAAAATCCCTTTAGCTGTCAGTTTTTTTTTTTTTTGTATTTTCTTATTTTGAATGATAAAGCTGAACCACTGATGTTTAAAAAGAATAAATGCTATCACCAACAAGGCTGCATCAACCCAAAAAAAAAAAAAAATTGTTTTCTATCGAATATAACTGCATCTTAAAAGGCTCATGTTTGGTGTTTTTGCTTGAAAAATTAACGACTTCATTGCACGGTTATAGCTCCGGTTGTCAAAACTTTCAAAGTTTAGCATCAATACCAAAATACGAATATGTTTTCAGCTGCAAAATCCCTTTAGCTGTCAGGTTTTTTTTTTGTATTTTCTTATTTTGCATCATAAAGCTGAACCACTGATGTTTAAAAACAATAAATGCTGTCACCAACAAGGCTGCATCAAACCAAAAAAAAAAAAACAAAAACAAAATTTTGTTTTCTATCGAATATAACTGCATCTTAAAAGGCTCATGTTTGGTGTTTTTGCTTGAAAAATGACTTGATTTATCTACATAGCTACAGCACTAGTAGTCAAAACATTCACAGCTTATGTTACTAAAAGGCATCTTTAGTATTAATACCATAATAGAGACACATTTTCAGTAGCAAAATCCATTTAGTCTTCAGTTTTTAGCATTTTGAGGTAATTTTCTGATGACAAAAAAGCTGCAACAAACAGTACAACCCAAACTACTGAGTGTCCTGTTAGATATGAATGCATCTAAGGGGCTCAAGTTTGGTGTTTTTGCTTGAAAAATTAACGACTTCATTGCACGGTTATAGCTCCGGGTGTCAAAACTTTCAAAGTTTAGCATCAATACCAAAATACAGATATGTTTTCAGCTGCAAAATCCCTTTAGCTGTCAGGGTTTTTTTGTATTTTCTTATTTTTGAATGATAAAGCCAAACTACTGATGTATAAAAACAATAAATGCCGTCACCAACAAGACTGCGTCAAATCAAAAAAAAAAAAAAAAAAAAAAAAAAAAAAAAATTTTGTTTTCTATCAAATATAACCGCATCTAAAAGGCTCATGTTTGGTGTTTTTGCTTGAAAAATGACTGATTTATCTACACAGCTGCAGCACTGGTTGCCAAAACATTCACAGCTTATGTTACTAAAAGGCATCTTTAGTATTAATACCATAACAGAGATAAGTTTTCAGTAGCAAAATCCATTTAGTCTTCAGTGTTTAGCATTTTGAGGTAATTTTCTAATGTTACTGTTAAAAAAGCTGCAACAAACAGTACAACCCAAACTACTGAGTGTCCTGTCAGATATGAATGCATGTAAGGGGCTCAGGTTTGGTGTTTTCGCTTGAAAAAAAATGACCAAATGATGTTAAAAGTTGCATTTTTCTTCCATTTTGATTGCAGCTCCAGTATCAATACAAAAATGTTTATATGTTTTAGCAGCAAAATCCCTTTAGCTGTCGGTTTTTTTTTTGTATTTTTAGTCAATTTTTCTTATTTTGAATCATAAAGCTGAACACCTGATGTATAAAAACAATAATTGCTGTCACCAACAAGGCTGCATCAAACCAAAAAAACACCACAATTTTGTTTTCTACCAAATGTGACAGTGTCTAAGGGCTCAAGTTTGGAGAAACAATACTGATTTATCTACCTAGTTGCAGCACTAGTTGTCAAAACATTCACAGCTTATGCTACTAAAAGGCATCTTTAGTATCAATACCATAATAGAGACAAGTTTAGTCTTCAGTGTTTAGCATTTTGAGGTAATTTTCCAATGTTATTGTTAAAAAAGCTGCAACAAACAGTACAACCCAAACTACTGAGTGTCCTGTTAGATATGAATGCATGTAAGGGGCTCAGGTTTGGTGTTTTTGCTTGAAAAAAAATGACCAAATTATGTTAAAAGTTGCATTTTTCTTTTATTTTGATTGCAGCTCCAGTATCAATACAAAAATGTTTATATGTTTTAGCAGCAAAATCATCTTAGTCCTTGTTTTTTTTTGTTTTTTTTGACATTTTGCATTAAATGTTATTTTTGAAAGATACAGTTGAACTACTGAAAGCTGCTAAACACAGGAAAGCCCAAAATACTTACTTTCCTATCAAATATGACTCATCTAAGGGGCTCGAGTTTAGTTTTCATTGCATACTTGCTGCTCTGCAATCAATACCAAAATGTTTTAAAGCAGTAAAGTCCTTTTTTTTTTACATTTTATGTTATTTTTTCTTATTTTCAAAGATAAAGTTGAACTATCAACGTGTAAACCCAATAGAAAAAACAGCAGTTGCAGCCGCCGCCGCCGCTCGTCCCGGCGTCCAATTCAAAGAGCCTGAACGTTAAAAGAGAGTAAACAGCGTGGAGAGAGTGCACACACACACAGTGACCCAATGACAGGCCTTTGACCTGTGTGAGTGCACAGTGAATGAGCGAGGCCAAGCGGAGGTCAGACGGTTCAGCTGACCCGCCGCTGAAAAGCAGCTGTCGGACGCGCGGCAGACAGACACGCACTATAAAATACACCGTGTTTTGCAATTACAGCAAAGTAAATATCTGCACGTTAAAGGGCCAGTTCACCTACGGTCGAAAAACAAAGCTCTTTTTATTGCTTTTTCTTAGATCCGTCGAGTCGTTGACACGTTTTGATCGATTCATTCTCAAAGCTAACTAGTTTTCAATAGAGCAACTTTTTATGTTAAAGGTTCAGACTATTAGAAATAAAGTATATTGTGACCGCATGTTAAGACCAGACAGGTTAGAGCGCATTGTACTGAACCTGTACTGTTTTTAGATGTAAATACAGACCCGTTTGGAACAGTGATGGGTTAACTACTGCACTCTAACCACAGGCTTCCACTGTACGCTTTGTTTTGTCGGTTTAACGCCAGCCTATTTCAGCCCCCAGTTTCCTTTTCCTGCGAATTTACAGCAATACTGCGCCTCATATTCATTCTACCAGCATCAACAAACAGTTAATGCATGGGGAGCTCACTTGTGTGGCTACTGAGGGCATACAGGCTCACACTGTTGGCCTTGAAATGAAAATCAGGCTAATGGCTATCTATAGAGACTGCACACACTCAGCCGGGGCCTCTAACATTGTTATTGCTCAATAAACTTAACATTTGAGCTCAGATGACCTGAGACGCTTCCGTGAGAAAGCCAGGCCTGGCTGGTTTAGTTTGCACAAAAGAGCAGTCTTTTGTCCAAAAGCGTGCTCTCAGCAAAACCTGCGAGAATGTATTCCATGATTCAGATCTGACAGTGGATGTATGCTGACAGAGGAGCCGGGGCGTTCAGGGAACAGCCTGCTAGCTCTTTGCTAATTCAGAGTAGGAGAGTTACTCCCACCAGCACAGGAAATGCCTTTTCTCCTCTCAGTCTAGAAAGAGCTTCAGTTATTATGAATCCCAGCCTTGCAGCGAGGTAGCACACAGCCCAGAGCGAAGGCAGCACTTTATGGAATCAGTGCAACAGACGGCCCTTCAGAACCAAACACAGCCTGGACTGGACCGAAGACAAGCAGCACCAAACAGATGGAAACCACAGAGAGAGGACACCGGCGAAATACATGGGGATAGCTGAAATTTCTAAGTGTAACTGATACTGACGCACGCACTGAGAGTTTTTATTATTTGACTTTTGGAAAGCTGAGCACAACAGGCCCTCCAGCTGGCTTATTTCCTCTGCAGTCATTTCCTGTTTCCTGCTACACTCCAGAGCTCCATCTGAGTCAGAGAAGAGAAAAAAAAAAAAAAACCCTTCTCACAGTCACACCTGGCAATCAGAAACCTACTGTACTGTGAAACTATGCATGGAGGGAAGTTTTGCAAAAAGCACCGTTAATGGCCTTTGCGTGCTCTGTCAGACTTTTTTGGAACAGTCATCGAATTAAATCAAACCATAACCGTGCAAACCCAGTCCACTGTGTTTTATTATTTGACTCATCTATTCTAATGTGGGCGCCGCTGTCATCCTCATCTTCAGTCACGTGAATACTTCTACCGGACACCTTAAGTCGACTATGATACTGTTCAGCCATAAACGTCACCATTACTGACGTCATTTCTCCATAGACTGATCCTATATTATCTCTGTTATGAAAGAGTTCAACATTTCTGGACCTACATATGTGATGCTGTTATCTTTGCTAGGTTGCTGTTCATTGATCCACGGTTCAGACTAAACTGTGACAGTTCTGACCTTGTTTGTTCGATTCCAAACAGATCTTTAGTTTAGCTATTGACAACACAAATCGTACAGTTTTACAGTGGCTACAAACAGAGCTAAGCTAACAGAGCTATAATGTAAACTATCAGCTGATGGTGCACGTGAAGATCATAAGACACGGTGTTATTTTGAGTCAAAATAAGCATCTATGAGTTTTAGTTTAAAGAAGATACCCTAATAATACCATAATACAGGTGTAAACAATGAGATTTATACTTTATTTGGCAGTGGTTTTGGCCTTAATTGCGCTCTCGTACCAGACTGCCCCCTGCTGGTCAGAGTTTGGAATATCAATACTACACAGAACCACTTTAACTCTCGACTTAATATTTACTATGTCAACTTTTTCTACAGTAAACCAAAACGTGGCATGTTCTCCTCATGCCTGAACAGAACCACAAAAAGTTTAAGAATGCTGTAATCAAAATGATATTGTAAAATGGAAGTTGATGAAACGGAATATGTAATTTGTCGAAAATTCATGTCCAGGATCACCATTATTGAAACTCTTAAATGAAATTAATTAACAAAACATCGTGTGTGGGTTATGATGTTTATAACAGAACATATTTGTGATTGAAATTTAGCTGCTTTTAGGTGTTATTTATGTGAGACGGGGTTTATTAATGGAGGAGGAAAGAAGAAAAAAAAAAGCAAAAAGTCAGAGACAGTCATCTGTTTTTCAGTTTTTCTATAGTCTTTGGTTTTGGGGACGTATTGAATGATTTCTATGTTCGAACGGAAGGTTGGAAACCACTTCTTCTGTATTATTATTGTGTTAACTCTACATCTGTACAACTTAATAATACCATAATACAGATGTGTGGAAACAATCAGCGACATACTTTATTCAGTGACTGATTCATGGTGGTTTCGGTCCAAAATGTTAGAGTTTGTAATACAATACTTTATAGAACCACTTGAAGGTTTTTTTATTTTACTAAATTCCTTTTATTTTTTTCAACATTGTTGCTGATATATTGCATATTCATCTTGGTTTATATCATAGTTTGGTAGAACTAAGTGTGTTTTGGTGCCACACTGCCCCCTGCTGGTGAGAGGTTGGAACATCAATACTACATAGAACCACTTTAACGGGAAATAAAACGAATAAATTGATTAATCTGGTACATGACGCAGGTGAAATTCACTTTTGGGTGGAAAAACAGACTTGGTGTTGGAAAAAGACTTTACTTGTGCCGACCTCCACGTCCTGGGCAGTCGGCCTTTCTACCTGAACTGAAGTCCGCAACATGCTCGCGTAAATAGAAACTTGTATAATCTTACATGTGTGAAGTAGAAAAAGACAGAAAGACCAAAATAAAGGCTGCTTTCTTTGCTCCAACTTTTGCATCGTCCTCCTCCTCCTGCTGCCCAGAGAGCTCCAGCCCAGCTAGAGGCCTGCTGAGTTCACAGCCTGCTGCCCACCACACTGGGCCCACACACACACACACACACACACATACACACAACACAACGCAACGCAACACAACACACACTCTGCCTTCGACACGCACACAGCCCTGTCTGCTGCCACTGCCGTTGCCATGGTAACCCTTGGGCACGGTGCCGTGATCAACAAGGCCTGGAGCTGCCGGGGCGCCATGGCAGCGACCTGGCTGGCACACACACACACACACACACACACACACACATATACACGTACACACAAATACACAACGGCGAAGAGAGAGATAGAAGAAGACAAGGAGGGAGAGGAAGTGAGTCGTGCACGAACACACACAAAGAGACACACACTTTGAAAGACTGGCACGGTTAGAGGGAAAGGGAGAGAGTTCAGTAATGAAGGGACGGAAAAGAGTCAGGAGAGACGGAGGGCGAGGGGAAACGCAGTGCACACGCTCAGACACGCATGGCTCCGCCTCCCTCGGGAGACGTGCACGGTAACGTCTAGACGGCTGGTATCAGCCTGGCAGCAACAGTGCGAGTGTGACACAGCATGCAGCAGATATCAGCCTGGTTACAGCCCCCGCCTCTCCTCCTTCTACTACAGTCAGTCAGTCTCTCCATGGAAATAAATGAACTAGTTTAGTGCTGCTTAACCCGGGGGAGAGAGGGCTGTTTATGGGCGTGTGTCTACTCATGTTTTTCCTATGATACAGGGATGTTAAGGTGCGGCAATTTTTTGATACAAAGATGCATCGCTGTATAGAAATCGCAATCAAAATGAAGTGTAAGACCAGATGAACTGTTCTATTTCTACTCGATGAAACGCAGAAGGTGTTGAATTGGTACTGAATTGACACTGCTGTTTTGTTGTAGCACTTTCTAAACATCAGGGAGTTTAGCATCATTTGCATCTTGTATTACGGCTAAAATGTGCTTAGAGGTCTTATTTCTGTCTTCGTGCATAAGAAATCAATCTCAGTGAATCCAAAGGAACTTTGTGTTGGTAAATGCAAGTTCTGCAAATGGACAGGATTTCAGTTCTGTTCAACATGTTGATGCTCATATGAACTATGTTTTCAGCTCAAAAATGTCCAATTTCATCACAATTAATGCAACATTTTCATGTCACAAATGGCCAAGTTCTATTTGAACTGAATTTACCTGAAAAACAAATCTTCTATTCTTTTAGATTCCCCAGTTTTTCTTCCCAGATTCTCTCCTCCATATCACGTTTTATTTTTACAGGTTCAATCTGGAGTATGGTGCTGATCCATCCTGCTTATGTTCCACCAATACATACATGAAGAATGTCATATGTCACTTTTGAAATCAGCAGTTTTCTAATAATAAGCATTTTTATAAAAAAAAAAATAACAATTCTATATTGTTATTTACTCTTTAGTCTGATGATAAACTACACAATAAATCATTGTGATCCTAGTTTTTGCACAGGGATCATTAGTGTAAACGCTGACATGGCTGCAGAGCATCAGTATGATGGGATCCACAACAACCATGTCACATCCGTCCACTGACACATTTAGTGTTTTTGTGTCAGCTGTTACTGTTTTAGACCCACAGTACTAACATTTATGAAGAAGAGCAGAATTAGCAATAGTAAGTCTATAAGTTTATTCCTAATAAAGTACTGGTACTGACCAGAGCATCATGGGTAATGTCACGTCCGTCCACCAGCAAAAGTTTTCACATACACGTGCTATTCCAAATCCAATATTTCTGAAAATAGAGCTTCCACTGTCAAATAATATCAGTAGTCTGTGCACAAATGGATTAGCATTATTTCCACACAGTTCTATGCATTTCTTACAACTTTTTTTTTTTGATAAAAATGGCCACTCATTTGACCCCCTAAGTAAATTTTAGCCGATTAATTGATGAAAAAGTGATGGATCATCGAGACACATTGTGCATTTGAAGCGTCGTGTGTACCATAAACAGCTGGGTACATAAAACAGCTTCTCAACTCGACAGGCCTCAACTCAGGTCGGTTTGGCTGCTAGTGCACAGCATTTCAACTACGAGTATATATTATTCCCTATATATCGTCTTCAGTGCGACTGCAGCTACGAGGAACGAAGATGAAACCGACAACCGTAGGTTAGAATGACAGAAATGACACGTTATGTTAAGATTTTCCCACAGGAGAACATAGTCACTCACTTCAAATCTGTACTCAGACTTGAATATGTTCAGAGATTTCTTGCTAGCTTGACTTGGTATTCTACATTACATAAATATGGAAGCAGCGTCAATTCTGGCTCGACCGATTCACATTAAGTATCTCTTCAATGATAGAGGAAGTGGAAGTAGTATCTGATCGTCCACGGTGGATCAAGTCGTGGCGAGTCGAGCTAGTACCAGCAGCAGAAACGGGGCATTACTTAAACACTTTAACAGTAATGACCAAACTGATCGCATGTTATCATCTGTTTTTTGTGTACTGATGTTGTTGGATGCATCATATGAGCACGCATTTGTACATTTTTATTATTACTATGTATATTATTATGTTAATGGAAGCGAAATTGTGATAAATAGGTTTATTTTTTACCTCGTGAACCTGCTTCGACCCTTTAAACTCTAAGTGTAAAATGGTCTGCCTGGACTTTTTTTTCTTATTTTCACTATAAAAAGGGTAGAAAATATGCTGTCAGTAAGTCCGTTTGCCTGTTTTTCCAGAACACTTTGAACTTTCAATATCTAGCGGTCGTTGACAATTCTAGTAAAGCTTCATACTGTCTTCCACATATAATTATTGCAGGTAATTCTTTTATCAGACAGGGGGAGTTGTTTGTTTACCTGCTTTACTAGTTTCAGCTAGTGCCTGTCGCCTTGATCATGTGATGCTTCCGACGAAGGCTACAGGAAGTACCGTACTTTCCGGACTATAAGCCACACCCACCCCATCTCCAAGGCCTCAGCATCGATTCACTGATGCCAAGCTTATGTGCAGCAGCTCTATTTCCTTCTTCGACAGCCGGATCGATCGTTAGCCCGGAAAACCTAAATTAGCCGCATCATTTTGAGCTGCAGGTTCACAGCGTGTGGAAGAAAGTAGCGACTTACAGACTGAAAATTACGGAAGCTCAAACTAGTAAAGAAGATAAATAAACAACTACTCCTGTCTGATAAATGAATTACCTACAATAGTCATTTACAAAATGTTATAATACTGCTAATACAGCTTTTTCTAAAATTATGTATTTTTTACCTCATGAACCTGCTTCGACCCTTTAAACTCTGAACCTAAAATGGTCTGATGGGCCTTTTTTTTTTTTTCTTATTTTCACTATAAAAAGGGTAGAAAATATGCTGTCAGTAAGTCCCTTTGCACATTTTTCCAGAACACTTCGAACTTTCAATATCGAGCAGCCATTGACAATTCTGGCGTGAGTGAAATTACCGTAATAACGCAATAAAGCCGATAAAGTACAACGTCTCAGGTGTCAGAAACCGTAGGAATTATTATGCTAACATTTTACTGGTCTGACCCATTTGAAATCTAATTGGACTGTATGTATCTGTATGTGGAACCTGAATTAAAATGACTTTGACACCACTGATTGTTAATATTTTCAGTGTAATTTTTGCAAATTCATCCCGCGGGCCGGATTGGACCCTTTTGCGGGCCGGATTTGGCCCCCGGGCCGCATGTTTGACACCTGTGCGCTATATCGTGCAGCTCTAGAGTGAATGTGTATCTTTAAATCTGAGGGTTAAATCTCGTCTTGCTTTAAGGTTAAGGTTAAAGCGAAGCGTTTCGTGGTGTCACAGTTACAGTTGATGCTACAGTAAGTGTCCATGAAACGAATGCGAGTCAATGTGTGTGTGCAGCTGCAGAACACGGAGCCCATTACGCAGGTACCTCAGGGTCAGGAAAGAGATGCAGAGAGGAAGTGGAGGAGATGGGAGGTGGGAGACATGAGTGGGGAGGGGAGGTGTTATGAGTGTGAGATGGGGGGGGGGGGGGGGTGCAGGGAAAAAGAGCCACTGCCACAGACTGAAAGAAAGAACCAGAAAAAGGTGCCAGACATGCTATGGGGACTCAGGGCACCCAGAGAACAAACAATTACAGCTCTGTCTCTTCCCTCCACTCTGCTTCCTCTTTCTTTTCCTCCATCCATCTCTTCCTCTGACTCTTACGGGGGGGGAATTGCAGAGACGTCTACGCTTCGCCACCGACACCGGACGGGATTAAAAACCGCCACACAATCCCTCTCAATCAGTCTCCGCTCACAACAGTATTTGGAAAAGCTGCTGAAGGAGCCAACTTTACCACAGATAAATTAAAAGTTAGCACCGTTGTGTGTCCGATCGCTGATATCGTCCGTCCGTCCCTTCATGTCGACAACTAAAAAAACTGGATTTACATTTAAAGTAGCCATGTGACTGCGGTTTTTAGCTTACCAGCCGACAAGCCGTAAGTTATTGTCGTCATGCGGCGGCGGCGTCTGTCGTCCGTTTCAAAACTTTCAATCGTCTTCTCCGAAACTCCAGTTCTGATTGACTTCAAACTTGGTATACAGCTTCTTTATGATGATGTCAACAAAAGTTAGCGAAATTATTTGGATCTGATTCTGGATTTGGTGCGACTTTGAAAAATGTCCCCATTATAAGAGATAGGAAGTGGATCGATGCAATAACTCAGTAAATATAAATGATATCCAGTGTAAATTTCTACAGTCCAGCCCTGATGGGGAGATGACCAGAACATATTGTCCACATGTTGATCAGGATCTTCTTCTGGATCTGGAAACTTACGGTAAATTTAACACGGGCTCTTATGGGGAAAACATTTCAATCGTCTTTTTCTCCGAAACTCCAGTTCTGACTGACTTCAAACTTGGTATACAGCTTCTGTATGATGATGTCAGCACAAGGGATTGAAATTATTTGGATCCAGATCTGATTCTGGATTTGGTCCGACTTTGAAAAATTTCCCCATTATAACAGATAGGAAGTGGATTGATCCAATAAATCAGTATCAATGATATCAAGTTGGAATTTGAATTTTTTACAGATCTGATTGGAATATGAGCAAAACATGGGCTATTTCTGTTATATAATAAATACACAGAACTGGGTGAGAATAAATGGCATCTGGATACATTGCCCAAAGCTTTTAATTTGGCCGGTAAGATACAGGGCCATTGGTCCGATTTTTTTTTTTTTTTGTATTTATTCTGTTGTTCCCACTTTCCTCCTATGCCTATATCATCCAGTTACATTATTATTTACTTCCTCCGCTGTTTGCTTGTGCGTTGGGCCGGGGGGCGTTTGATTTGTTGTTTTGTCACTTTGCTTGACATGTTTACTGTTGCATCCGTTGTGCGTATAGGACTGCTAAATGACATTTTTTTGCCTTATTTTTAGGATAAACACTTCTGATTAATAGATAAATACATGAATACATTCAAGCCCATTAGTATTTGGACAAAGACACTGATTCAAATGTGCCCTCCTTTGTTGTTGAGAGTTACCAGTGGTGTTGTTAACCCTTTCAGCGCTAAAGTTGCAATTTGGCGACAAGCAACATAAGTGAATGAAATAGAGCAAACGAATCTTGTTACCACCTCCCACTAATAGATGGCAGACATGTGCAGCTTCAATCCTAACATCATTTCAGGGCACGTTTCTATTCAAAGTGAAGAAGAAGAAGATGTATTTTGAAAGGCGTGGTTCCGAGCTGGTTTAGTAAGTAAAGTTTATTTAGTTTTAGTTTTGACAGATAAGAACAGATTTGGCTACTCTACTGCTTGGCTAAAAAGCTACTAAAACTAACTGCATTTTATTTTCTGCTTATTTATTTTAAGGATAAGATGAGAAAAAACCAAGAACACAATGAAAACTTTCGTGTAAATATGTTCAACGTTCAATTTTACTAAAAGTTACACAATCCAATATGGCCACCACCCTGTGACATCACCATATGCAAATATAAACTTTGGGTCATCGCCAATTTTTTTCTCATTTACAGTATGACTTTATCTCTACCCACTTCCAAGCTACATGTTTTTGAAATCTTGATATCAAAATTTAATATTTAAAAAACATAACTCTGGTGCCTAGAGGGTTAACTCTGTATTTATGTTCATGAAGGCGTTGCTTGATTGGAGACTTTAATAATGACACGCCAACTTCATTCAGTGTGTTCTGGACTTGGTTGGATGTTATAAAAGAATTCTACGATCACCCACTTGAGTTATTTTCCATGTTCTTACAGGCTTTTTGGTTTTGCTGAACTCACCAGTGGATTTTTTTGTCTTTTTCAGATAGTACTAAAGTGTTTCTGACGTCTCCTTCACTTGCATTAACATCTCTTTGGATCTCACATTGACAATTCAGCAGCTACCAAATTAGGGATGCAACGATATGAAAGTTTCATATCATGGTTATCATTATTATTGCGGTATTGTTGAAATTGTGCTCAAAATGTTCAAAAAGTACTTATACACACACTGAAATGATTTAACCAAGTTATATTTAAAAATAAATAAATAAATAAATAAAAATAATTGGCACAATGTATTTTCTCTTGGCAGAAACATTCAAGTATTAACCCTTAGTGGTCTGAGCCTTTTTTGTGGGTTTTTCAGTCCTTTTGATTTTGCCTTTATATACTATATAAACAAATGTTTACTATGCTCATGTTTGGTGTCTTTTTTCAGCACAACTTCATCAATATCATGTGTCTATTATTTTTTTCACTTTAACCTACTATATCAATACAAAAGGACAAAAAACACAAAAAAAATATAAAATCTGATTTGAAAAATGTATATAATTTATTGCATAAATAACACAAAGATGTTTAACGAACCTTTTCAAAGACTTTAAAAATGAATACTGGTTCCGAATATTAGGTATATAAAATCAAAATTGTAATAAATTAATAAATATGTGACAAAAAAACAGATATTTACATAGGCGTTTTCTCCGGAAAAGTGCGGTAATCAAACACAGTTATCACGATAATTAGATTTTAAATGGTAATACTAACCGTCTGTGATTTTACCACGGTTTATCGTTATACCGGTAATCGTTACATCCCTATACCAAATATAAATTCAACATCTGGAATCAACTGTAGACCTTTTATCTGCTTCATTTGTCATAGAATAACCAGGGAACAGGACACATCTGGACATGAAGCAGTTTGTCTGTCAGTTGCATGTGAAAATGGAAGGACTGTGTTTAAATGGTTGTAATTCCTAATTGATTAATGCAAAATTTTTTGTTAAACCCCTTGAATTAACCCGCAAAGGCCCAAAAAATTGTTTAATACCTGTTGATCCACTAATCCTATCAATCCATGTAAATAACTGGAGCAAAATAAAGTTTGTCATATTTTCATGGCCATCAGATATGACCCATTTGGATGTTCACAGGCTCCGTAGTTACTGTGGAAACACCGTCATCTTCTACAACATTGATTCACCAGTAAAAGCCATGGAGTTGGATCAGTGACAGTGGATGGAGACACTTGTTTTTATGTTCAGTTAATGATATCTTTGCTGGAAAGGTCACTTTTTCTTCAGTTTTTTCTGTTTCTGATATAATAACCCTCAACTTTACTCAGAGCTTTTTATGAACAGCTACACGATCAGTAAATTCAATATGGGAAAATATTTGATTTTCACTGAAAAAGCACAAAATATAGAGGATAATTATATTGTATGTGCTGCTTTTGTATGTTTGGATTATATGTGCTGTCTTTGTGTATGATTGTACTGATGCTTCACTGTTCTCTTTTATCTTTATTGATTTATCTTGTCTCTTAGTTGTCTTAACTCTCTCTTTATAATTAATGTGCTGTAACATGTTGTTTTTTTAGGGTGCCTGTTATCATCAGGCCGGGGATTACAGCAGGATACTAGCCATGTTGGCTAAAACTGTCCCTTTTTACTGTTATTGATACAGTTAATTAATTGGGATTGTCCATGATATAACAAACTAATAAACTAAACTAAACTAATAATATAATAAATAATGATAAATCACTTAAGTAAGGTTAAAAGAAGAGAAAAATTCATTTGGGAACTGCCACAAAAGAAGCTCTGAGTCTTTAAGGGTTAAAGCTGAAAGTCAACACTTCAGGTAAAGTCAACTTCAGGTAAAATCCACTGAAGCAAAACTACAAAAACTGTATCACCGTCCACATACTTATGGACCTGAGGCTAAAAACCAGGGCCCATACATTACTGGTCTTGCATAGCTAACATGGCTTTCACATATTTACTGTAAAGGGCAGCGGAGGTAAGTTGTTTATCAGTTATGATAACAACGCTGAGGGCAACAGACATGAGCAGTCAGATGATCAGTCTGCACTTTATTTAGAGGTGAAACTAAAGTGAGCGATCCTGATTCCAAGTCTGTTATTGCACAAGGAAATCATGATAAGTAGAGTAGGTCAAAGTTTGTTTTTTACTTTGTATATTTATCCTGTCATGTTTATGACAGAGCTGGATTTTCTTTTCCAAATAAGTTTGACTAACCTTTTGTTTTTTGACCCAGATTGTAAAAAAGTCATTCCCTTAAGAGAAAGTTGTCAGCTAACACAGCGAGTTTGACGGAGTTTGATAGCAGACAGTTGAAATTCTGTATAAAGAGGCCAAGTCTAAACTTCCCTGATATTCTCCAACTTTATTATTTAAAGGATTCAAAAACATCCCCTTGTAAAAAACATCCATGTTTCATTTGGTTCCAGAAATTTCTGGGCTAAAGACAGTGTTGCTATCGAGAAAAAAACAAAACAAAAACATGTAGCCAAGATCTAATTCATCTAATTCTCTTTGTCTAAAGATCAAAGTGTTGGCTTTCATTTAACAAGGGTTAGTTATCTACCTAAGTGTGGCAGGTATTCGCAGGATCTTCACATTCCTGTCAGTTTTCCAGCAGAACATATTTGCTTGACATGAACACTTTGAGCCAATTAAAACCTGTTCCTTATAGACTGAGAACAAGAATAGCCCGGGTTCTGCTCCTCTCTTATTCTTGAATCAAATACAACACTACAGCTTGGAAACAGATTAAAACATCTTTCTGTTCTACGGCGGATTGACTTGACTTTTCCGTCCAGATGGACAGCAGAGACCTAGTACATTCTGGAAATGCCTTAAAACTCTAAGTGCTGTTTAACAACTCTCTGGATTTTTAGAAGATTGTCAGAGGATTGTTCACTCTGCGGCTGCGACGTAAAGATAATCCATGAGATAAAACTGGGACTGGGTTATTGTCCCGCTTGGAGCTGACACACTTTTGCTTTTCAGCAAGTTTCCTTTTTACTCAGCATCACATGCGTTACACTTCCTTGCTCTGACCTAACACACATTTGCATTGCTGCTAATTGTCTTTTTCCATATTTTCTCTCGACGTGAAGTAAGTTTGATTATTGCTGATGCAGGCCGATGTGAGGAGACTCGATGCTGAGCCGGCAATAAATCCCCACGTTTGGCTCCTGGAAAGGACTAACATGGCCATATCATCTCCTTCTGCATGAATAGAACATGAACAAAGACACAAAAAACGCACGGCTCGGTGATAACGTATCATGAATATTACAATATAGGCTAATATTATCAATATTGCGGTGCTGTAATATTCATGAGCAGACAGGGGAACAGTGTTAAAGTATTCATCCGGGTGGCGAGATGGCGGACGCACGACTGGCTCAACATGTCACATCGCACACAAACAGACACACACAGTCTCTCAGGTGCGTGTACATTATCAGAGCCAGACAGACAGGATAGCGTCTAGACTAGCCCACCCCCCGCCCCCTCTGCCATAAAGCCAGACTGAGTACTCTCCCTGTGAGTGATTGAACCAGACTGGAGGGTCAGACTCATGTCAGGGTTAAAGGGAATGTGGGGTTTTGTCTGGGGTCAGTCGGGGTCAGTGCACGACCGGGGTCTGAGGTGGATCAGAGCCGAGCGGGTCGCTTGGCTCTCTAAACCAGACATACCTGTGTCTGTATCTGTCTGTGTTCTACTAAAATGTGAATCTGCTTTATGGAAATTTACGGAATATTTTATCCCTAATGTGAGAGGTATGTCGGTGGAAAAAAAAAAATAATAGCCAAGTAGTATCTGTTGAGAGCGGCTTGAGCAGTTGAGAGCAGCTTTCTGCTCGTCTAGTTGCTGGATGATGATGATAATTACAACTATTATTTGTAAGGACAACAGGCAGTGAGGATCCACTATGTCTGGACATGCTGTTTTGCTGTTATTAGCAGACACAAAGTAAAGCATCGGTCTGGACCCAAACACACTGAAGTATCTCAATGGGGGAGCAACAAATGATAAAGACAGCCAGCTCTGCTTTGGATCTGCTACTTGAAAAATGTACAACAAATATCCAGTGAAGCCTCTTTATGACGCTCTACTTGTTATTATCTGAGAAAACAGCAGCGTTTGATCCTCATTCGCCACAAGTTACAACACTGAAACCTTTTGGCTGTCGTCTGGTCGTCGCGCTCCGTGAAACACTCTAGTTCAAAGATTGTGACGGACAGAAACCATCACTGTGTAACATTAGACTGAGACAAATTTTATTAAACCACAAGGGAAATTACACACTCGAAAAACACTGGCAAAAAAAAAAAGGATAATGTGTAGAGAGAAAAGCAAAAAATAATATAAATAGACTACACTAATACACTCATAAAGCAGAAAAAAATACAAGATTTGCATATGTACAAAATCACTCAACGACAAGTGGGTTTTTCTAGTTTCACAACGACTTCTTACACTTCTACTTCAGAAATGATCAGTCATTCATTTCCAGTTACACATCAGCGCCTTAAAACGCTCAACTTCATTTGTTCTAAAATTTCCGCCGCCTGTATTTAACCCTTTCATGCATGAATCATTAGAGCCTTAATCAAGATTTTTTTTCCTGAGTGTTTTTATTCCTCTTTAGGCATGAAAAAAAAAACAATGCAAATGCGATTTTTTTTGTGTGAACCTTACCCTTATGAACCTTAGTTACAAAACTGTCCATCATACGTTTAATATTAGAGGCAAAGAAACATGCAATTACTGATATACTGTGTGAAAACTAGTAGTAGTAGTAGTAGTAGTAGTTTATTCAGTCATGACAACACCAAATATTGTACACAGTATTGACATTTCACGCAAAAGAAAGAAAAGAATCACAGAATCACAAAATCAAGAATCATGTGTTGAATAATGACTGAAAAGGTATAGGGAGAAGCAGACTGCTTATCAAAGCCTATCCTATATTACAACTTTTTAGGCTACCAACCTCCAAAGAAACAACAACAACAGATAATTAATCGCATTTATAAGCTTCAAAAATAGCTTTACAAACCATTTTCTTAAAAACCAAAAAAGAATTACATGTTTTTAAATTTATGTTGGCATCATTCCAAAATTTAACTCCAATAATGGACACACATCTCCTTTTCATGCCTTTTTTTTTTAGCTTTTTGTACAGTAAATTTGCAAACACCTCTGTGATTATATGGAATGTCCTGAATTGAAAAGAACCTCTGTATTGGGTCAGGGAGCATTTTTGATTTTGCTCTGAACATAATTTGCATTATTTTATAATAAAAGAGATCATAAAATTTCATCACATAAGAATTTAGAAAAAGTGGCTCCATGTGAGCATAATAATCAGCCTTATTGATAATACGTATAGCTCATTTTTGCAGTTTTATTATTGAATTTATGGTGGTTTGGAAGGTGGATCCTCACAATTCCACACAGTAAGTTACATAGGGAACAATCAATGAGTAATAGATTAAACTAAAACTATGAAATAAAAATATTTTTAATGCTGCTAGTCTGATGATTTCTCACATTTTAACACACTATAATACTAGTTATTACTCACTTCATGGAGATAATATGCAAAATAAGATAGTTTTTTGTTTGGAAAAAAAAACAAACTGTTAATTACAGTCTAATAACAACTAGCATTTTTTTTTAAACAATCAAACATGTTACTGCAGATCAGGTTTATCAAGAACAACAAAATTACAGTAATGATATGAATGTCAGTGTATGGGGTGATGCATAAGCGCCTACTGTGTTGGCTGATATGGAAATAAAACAAAACCCATGAATACACAAAACAACACCTTTAAACAGCTGTCCACTGTAGTGACCACTGTGCATGAAAGGGTTAAATACACACATGTAGTTTCTGCCACCAGCGAGCTATCGATTAAATGAATAATAAAGTTTTACATTCTGAAGTAGCGTTGTTTTCATCACCATCACTGATCAAAGTCTAACGAGACTCAAGCAGAAGTTATCATCACAGATAAGGTCGTTTATTAAGGCTTTATTCACACTATGTTCCGTTTATTTATTTAATTCCAATGACAGAGGCATCAGTAAAGTTAAACATTAAGGGCGTTTTCAGACCGGGTATTCGGATCCGTGCTGTACCTGGATACGATCACGGCTTTCCCACAGATGTTGCGTTCACATGCACGAGAACGAGTGGGTGTTATAGGGCCGAAACAGTAGGTGGTGGTGTGGAAGGAAGCCTGTAGCTATCCAACAAACGCGGAAGTGACAAACCCTTACGTCATCAACTGAGCGACTGTTCTGTTCACAGGAAGTACTTGTCTATCTGTTAGCCTGTTTGAGGCAAAGACAAGAAGAGCGAGCTTAGTTGTCCCTGATATATCACCGAGTGGTTCGGTCGATAAGGCGAGCCCGTGTAGCGCAGATCGGAGGCTTTTTCAGGAAACAACAGGAGCAACATCTATGGTCTTGTGGTGATTAGGTCACTTTCAGTCTCAGGTGCGGATTGCTTTCACACGGCGATATACCGTACTGGAGTCCACGCAGTCCGTACTCAGGACTACCTTCTCAGCTGGACTCGGGTACGGTACTCGCGCATGGAACGTTTGCATTCTAGAGCTGAACTGATTAATCGACTCAAAGTGATCCAAAAAAAAAAAAAAACATTCAACCGCAATTGTCCTGAATCAAAGCTTTGTTTCCTTCATTTCTCTGCTGTTAAACATTGGTTCCACTGTTGTGTTTCACACGGACGCTTATTGTGACGCACAAAGAAGCTTCAATTCAGGAAAACTGTAATAGAATGTTTCCCTTCAATCAATTCGAGTCGATTAATCGAATCGTGAATTTTTGCATTCGCTTCAAGCACCTAATCGATTAATCGTTTCAGCTCTACTGCATTCACACTGAAAAAAATTAAGTGGGCTTTGGGGTCAAAGGTACTCGGATTCAAACTCGGATACCCAGTCTGAAAACAACCTAAGGTAAACAGTCTAGGGAATGGAAACCATCAATGATATGGACAAATTAGCATTTTAATCTATCGTTTCTTTGCTTCATGAGCTAAAAACCAAACATGATCCAAAAATACTCTTTAATTTACTAAAACTATTTGTCACATATAGACTGTACGGACAAATACGACAGGACACATCACACCTCCAGCTCGTGGGACTAATATTATCATGATAATATACATTTCTGCTGCTGTCAATAACTATCATGATAAAAGTCAAATCAATATTTCAATAGTGGCCGATCTGCATTCCAAGGTGAGAATGGAACAAACCAGATGATTTCTTATGTTTAAAATGATTATTTATGTTCAGAACATGACAATATTTCTGTAATCTAGAGATAAAATGATTAGAATGAAAAACAAAAATCTCACCATTCAGAAAAATGAAGTAAAAACAGACTTTGGAGCATTTTGTGATTGTTTCAGATGACTATGCGAACAAAACCAACCCTTAAGATGAAACAAAAAACATCGACTGAGAGATAATATTTATTGCAACTATCATTTAGCAACTCCTAAATTCAGTATGTCCCAATACTTCTGTCCCTACATTGAACTCAGAGACACATTCATGACTAAAATATCACAAGAAGAAAACAGGTTACACTGTGAGTTGTTTAGCAAGAAAGGTCTCGAAGGAATAACGTCTCCATTTTGCAATAAAGGAAATTTGCACGACATTCATAAAGCGAAACCTTAATTAACCACGTAAATTAAATATATAATGAAGCCATATGTTTAGTTTAGTAAAGCGAATATGATGCCACTCATAAGTCAACAAAATACGTCTGCGGATACATTACATATTAAAGCTTTCAAAACAAACAGCCATAAAATAATAATAAGGTGGAACCAGACACAGATATGATTCTAATAATAACAAATGACACTAAATTTTGTATTATCGCTATTATTGAAATTCCCTTTTTACAAACCTTAAGACCTGACAAGTGATTCAGATACAATAAGAAGATTGGAAACTGAACCTATTCTTAATGATGACAAACAACAATAGGTGCTGCAGGGAGGGGGGGGGTGGGTGTAAGGGATGCAGGGGGGGAGGTATATTTAGAGGGTTATGGGTTTGTTATGGAAGCAGTAGCTCTGACAGTGACTCACAATGACTGCCATCACTTCTTCCCTAACATAGACACCACCACCACCACTAGGGGTGTTACAAAATATCGGTTCTGCAATATATCGCGATATTTCATTTCACAATACTGTATCGGTATTAATATTAAAAACTACTGTATCGATATTGTCAGGTATTTATTCAAATGCAGATATGGCGGAGGTTCATTTTTGTTTTTTTGTTTTCTTTATTGTTTATATCTTATTTATTATTATTTAATAATATAACATGTTGACATTATTATTTATTTATTTAAGTTATTAAAACATAACTTCAGTTTGAACACAGGAACATTTTGGGATATAGCAGTAGATCCTGCTGCGATAAAAAAAAAAAAGTGTTTAGCATTTGTGCATATTGCTGGTGTAATTAAATTCTTCCGGGAAATAATCATTTTAAAAAAAGAAACAAACAAAAAAAAAAAGCCTTTTCAACAGTATCATGATATATCGTGATATGTCGTATCTAGGGATGTAACGATTATCAGAATAAAGATAAACCGCGGTAAAATTGCAGACGGTTAGTATTACCGTTTAAATTCTAATTATCATGATAACCGTGTTTGATTACCGCACTTTTAGGGGAAAAAACCCTATGTAAAGATCTGCTTTTATGACAAATATTTGAGTATAGTTTTAATTTATTACAATTTTAATTGTATATACCTAAGATTTGGAACCAATATTCACTTTTAAAGTCTTTGAAAAGGTTCGTTAAGCATCTGTGTGTTATTTATGCAATAAATCATATACATTTTTCACATTGGATTTTATATTTTTTTCTGAGTTTTTTGTCCTTTTATGCTGATATAGTAGGTTAAAGTGAAAAAAATAAGAGATGATATAAATGAAGTTGTGCTGAAAAAAAGATACCAAACATTGGAATAGTAAACATTTCTGTATATAGTATATAAAGGCAAAATCAAAAGTACTGAAAAATAGCAAAAATACGCTCAGAAGGTACATTGTACCTTTAATTTTATTTGTTTTTGTTGCTTTTTTTTTTTTTTTTTTTTAAACACAATTTGGTTACATTATTTCAGTGTGTATCAGTACTTTTTTGAACATTTTGAACACAATTTCAATAATAATAATAATGATAACCGTGATGATTTTGGTCACAATAACCGTGATATGAAATTTTCATATCGTTACATCCCTAGTCGTATCGTGATCCTAGTGTTGTGATTTGTATCGTATCACCAGATTCTTGCCAATACACAGCCCTAACCACCACCATCATTGTCATCATCATCATCATCTACCTTTCAAACAACAACCAGAGCAGACAGACGCTGATAGCAGGCGTATCAGTTCTGTACTAGTCAATAGGACGAACCCAAGAACACCCTAACCCAAGGACAAATAAAGACCAATAGACAGAAAGATTTGCGCTGCTGATGTTGATAATGTGTGCTCTTGTGTACGGATAAAACGCAATAAATGTAACAGGATGCGATGTCTGAAATCTCCTCTAGTGCTGCAGAGCTTTTAAGTGCGTCGGGGAGAGAAAAAAAAAACAAAAATGTTACCTTAAGTTTAACTGATGAAAAACAAGTAGAAGAGGAAGAAAAAACATGGAGAGAGCGCACACATACACGCACCGTCTCACCCTGCCTCCTTCTATCAGCCAAAGGCAACTCAGCCAGCCATCCAGACACATAGATCTTTGTCAACTTAGCAGGGGGGTTATGAAAATTATTCTGCAGTGTTCATTTCTGTACAGGTCAACATCACAGGTTGGCTGCCGCTGGAGGGGGGGAAGGAAAAAAAAAAAAAAAGAAGGTAAAAATCATGCTGTGGTCTGGCTAACGCAACAAGGGAGAGAGGTGAAGGGAAAGAAAGGAAGTGAAAAAGAAAGAGGCAGCTGCTGGAGAGTCTGAGAGAGAGAGAGAGAAAAAAAAAAAGGATGATAAAGAAAATAGAGCCGGGGATGAAGAAAACACAGGAGTGGACACCGAGGAGAGGAGACAGGAACAGAGATAAGACAGAGGAAGGACAGATGAGGCGACAGAAGTCAGCAGAGGAATAGATAGAGGTGCTGGGAGAACATGGTAAAGGCAGACAGATGTTAAAGGCAGACGAACAACAAAGCGTGGCGTCTCATGTCTCATCTCAGAGACTGAACAACAAAACAGCGGAGCGTTGGAGAAGAAGAAAAAAAAAAAAAAAAGCAGAAAAGAGAGATGAAGACAGGGGAGGAGGTGGAAGGAATGAGTGGGCTTTTGTCTTTCTGTCTGTCTACGTGTTTCCTGGCACATGTTCATTTGATAAAACAGTCAAACCCCCCCCCCAACGCACCACCACCACCACCACCACCAGCAGCAGCAGCATCCTCCTCCTTCCTCCAACCGCCGCACACCTCACCCCCACAGGAGAGGCGGATTTACCGTGCAACTCCAAAGTGGGTTTTCAAGCGTCGGTAGGGGTAGCAGACACCTCCCAGACGTAGGCTGAGAGCTGCATATGTGCTGAAAGCTCTGTGTGGCTGCTGTGATCAGCCAAACAGAGCCGGCAGGGGATCCCGTGGGTGGGAGACGGGAAGCTCTGGGAGACGTGGGACACATCCAGACCTGAGCCGATTGGCCGGATGCGAAAGTCGCCCAACCTTTCGTCCGAGTTTGTCTAAAAAAGTTGGACCTGTCTTCGGCATGCCCTTTACATAAATCCTATACGGTCAAAAGTATGTGGACTTCTAACCCGCTGCTGCTCCTGCCTCCGCTCTTGAGGTTTTGGGCTTCTTGCCAGATTTTGGAAGCTGGCTGCAGGGATTTGCTCCCACTCAGCCATGAGAGCATCAGAGAGGTCGCCCACTGATGTCAGGCGGCTCACAGTTGGCATTCCACTTCATCCCCGAGGTGTTGGATGGAGGTGAGGTCATGGGTCTGCGCAGGCCCGTCGACTTCTCCCGAACTCTATTCCTTTATGGAGCTACTTTGTAGATGGGGGGGTGTTGTCATGTTGAAAGGGAAAATTCCCAAACTTCTGCCACTAAATTTGACACAGGTTAAATACCGCTGGATTCGTCTGTGATAAACATCACTTAACTGACTTCTTTTGGCCTCTCGGTGCGTGCCAAAAACAACCCGTATCTTGCAAAAACACACATGCTAAGTTGATATACAGGGTGGGGAAGCAAAATTTACAATGAACATTTAGTTGTTTTTTCTCAGCAGGCACTACGTCAATTGTTTTGAAACCAAACATATATTGATGTCATAATCATACCTAACACTATTATCCATACCTTTTCACAAACTTTTGCCCATATGAGTAATCAGGAAAGCAAACGTCAAAGAGTGTGTGATTTGCTGAATGCACTCGTCACACCAAAGGAGATTTCAAAAATAGTTGGAGTGTCCATAAAGACTGTTTATAATGGAAAGAAGAGAATGACTATGAGCAAAACTATCACGAGAAAGTCTGGAAGATACTATTAAAGAAGAATGGGAGAAGTTGTCACCCGAATATTTGAGGAACACTTGCGCAAGTTTCAGGAAGCGTGTGAAGGCAGTTATTGAGAAAGAAGGAGGACACATAGAATAGAAACATTTTCTATTATGTACATTTTCTTGTGGCAAATAAATTCTCATGACTTTCAATAAACTAATTGGTCATACACTGTCTTTCAATCCCTGCCTCAAAATATTGTAAATTTTGCTTCCCCACCATGTAGCGGCTAAAGCTTCCCCGTTATCCCGGTTTGAACCGAACGCTGGTGCAGGTTCAGAGGTGGTTCACCTTTCGAAACTCTTAAGAACTGATCTGATTGTTTCCGTATGCCCGACAGCCTCCATAGATCCGCACAATTCCATCAACGCCTATGCTTTCCCAGCGATGCTAGCAGCAAAATCAGCTTTGTCAGCTCTGGCTTTTCGTCTTCTTTGGATTAGATACACAGGATGCGACACGGTTACACGTTTTAAAATGGTCTTGTTAAACCTGCCCCGGGCCCTGGAGGTGGAAACTCGTCTTCCTGGGTAAGACACCGAGACGTTGAAATGCAAAGAACGTCCTTGTTAGATGTGTTTGTCTGCTATTTGATGCCAGGTTGGTATTGTTTAGAAGGTTTAGCAGAGGTTTTAATGTTGTGTTTTGTTTTTTTTTTTGCATGCATGCCTCTGCAGAGAGTGTGAGTACAATAGTAATCATGTGCACCATAAAACCACAAGAATGAGGTGGAGAACTGTAGAACTGGATGGTAATTACCTGTAGGGTTCAACACCTTTCAAACTGCAGTTCACTTCTGATCCAAACTTCAACCAAAATTAGGGACAGACATGATTTGATTTGAACGTATAGTCTCCACACCCGAAGTTTTAACGCTTTGCTGAAACAAGCGGTCCGATCATTAATCAATTCGTCAATTTATCAATATGAGTCACTGATCTACCTGCGAGTGCACAATGACAACTTGCTGGTTTGATCTGTAAGTCTAATCCGAGTTTATTTGGCTTTTTTGAAGAATTTTCACAACTCGACAAGTAACTAGAAATAAATAAATAACTGCTTTCACGTCCCGTTTCCCACTTTGCCAAGAAAATAACAAAATTATATAATGATGAAATACAAATATCTTAAAAAAAAAAAACTAAAAAAAAAAAACCCAATGATGGAGGGCCTCCTCTTCTGCTGTATAATTACACCCCGTCTGTTTGCAATAACTCTGTTTAATTCACTCTTGTTTTTTCATCTCTGCTTGCAAATCATAAATGGTTTCCATTTTGGAAAAAGATGGCTCCTCATCGGCAGCATATGCTTGCGTGGCATTTTATTCTGCTATGATTCACTGTCATACTCTTTGTGTTTGCACCGTAGATGGACTGTCTCTCTGTTTTGGTCGGTGTATCCCCTCTCATTATGTCTTGTCTTTTCAAGTCGTCCGTCTCTACTCGTCTGTTTATGATTTATAATTTCTGGCTTATTTAATCCATCTGTTCTTTTTCCTCTCATCATATTTGCTGCTCTCCTCTGCATTCCACCTAAGTCTATGTACTTCTGTCATCGTTTCAGCCTCCCTCTCCCTCATCCCACCTCCTCTCGGCCTCCTACCTTCCCCTCCTACTTTTTTTTTTGCTCCTCTCCCACTCCCTCCGACTCTCAGATGAAGGAGTGTAAACATGTCTTCCACATGTGGTGTCATTGTGCCGAGCCAACAGAGCAAAACAACCACGCTTAAGTCGCTCAATAGGCTTCACCAGATGACTAGCGCCTCCTCCCTCCACCCCTCCTTTGCTCCTTTCCTCCCCCCCTTCGGGTTGAGATGCTTAACAACCATGAAGCAATGCCTGGCAGGCAGGATTAGGCAGGAGTAAGAGACAGAGACAGAAAAGAGAGGAAGGAAGAGAGAGACAAAAAGGAAAGATAAAGACAGTGAAAGTGAGACATGGATAAAGAGAAGTGAGAGACAGAGGGGGAAGCGGTGTCAGTGAGAAACAGGGAAAAAAAAAAAAGCTCTGCGTGGAGACGGGGAGAAAAATTCAAGATAAAGGAAGTACTGTGGGAGAAAGAAGAAAAAAAAGTCCTATCAAAAAACTTTTTTTTCCTTTCTGGAACACTTGTCCATGACCGCGGGCTGAACTTCGGTGCGGTGCTGAGCAACAGCTGCCGACAACAGAGGAAACTACAAAAAAAGAAAAGACGCTGCAGAAGGAAAAAAAAAAGAGGCAGGTGATGCACAAGAGCAGGGAAGAGCCATTCTCTAAGTAATGATGGTGGTGTTTTGGAGATGGCCAAGATGTTTTAGACTTGCAGAGGGACTGACGGAGGTATAAATAGAGCCTGGGTGGGGTGGTGGCGGTGATGGGAGGAGGAGGAGGGGGGGTGTTCACGCAGTGGGAACGGCGGTTTGTGGAGCAGCTCGTTCAGAAACACTCGTTCTCTAGGTAACAGATGCTGCGGAAATACAGAACATTCATATCTCAGCAGCTGCACGGGCACACGACAATGTAAAGGGTCAGTTCGTCCAAATCACAGCGTCTCACATTATGCAACTGAAACCTAGTGGTACCTGGGAGGCACAGATATGGACAGTGGTTTAACCCTTTAAGCGCCAAAGTCAGAATATTGTGACAGGCAACGTAACTGAATGAAACAGGCCATCGCTCCAGATAGAGTTGACAAATGTTGTTACCACCTCCCACCAATAGATGGCGGACATGTGCCCCTTCAATCCTAACACCATTTCAGGACATGGTTCTATTCAAAGTGAGGAAGAAAATCCAATTTGAGAGATGTGGTTCTGAGCTGGTTTAATAAGTAAGTTAGCAAAGTTTGTTTCGTTTTAGTTTTGATAGATAAGGACAGATTTAGCTACTCTGCTGCTAGGATGAAATGCAACTAAAACCCACTACATTTCACTTTCTACTAATGTTTAAGTTTATTTTAAGGATAAGATGACAAAATAACAAAAACAAAGAGAAAACTTCCATGTAAATATGTTCAAAGTCCAATTTTACTAAAAGTTGCACAGTCCAATATGGCCGCCGCCATGTGACGACAAAATATGCAAATTCGATTCCATCATAAACTTTCGGTCCTGTTTCTCATTTACAGTACGACTTTATTTCTAAAGACTTACAAGCTGCAGCTTTTTGAAATCTTGATATCAAAATTGAATATATTTTTGAAAAAAAAAACCTTGGCGCCTAAAGGGTTAAAGAAAACTTAGATGCATTTTAGCCCCGGGTGAAAACAACATGTGTAAAAATTATCCTAAAGGTTCGACAGCATCCAACCATCATCTGCTGTTGCACATAATGACTCTATGTTTAACAAATATACCATCGTTTCTCACAGTCAACATTTATTTATCTCAATCGCAGACAGAAACTTTGCTGCCATCGGTTCATTATATTCCAACAGCAGGAGCTCTTTGGGAAAAAAAAAAAAAGTTTAGTAGCAAATAGTTTGTGCAAAAACAGTTTTCAGTGTGAACTTCTGTGAACTGTGCGGGTTAACAAGGTCTAGGAGGAGGCCGAGGGTAGGAGGAAGGCATGGATGAGACCAGAGCACAAATAAACTCTGAACTAGAACACACAGTACATTTAACCAAATTTAGTGCAGATAAAAGTTATTGTCATAACTTTCTCGACTGATCAGTTACTTGCTTGGTCGATAAAGAGTTCAGAAAATGCACCAATGCAGATAATTATGACATTTTGGCAGGTAGCTGATGCTGAAACTTATGATATTTCCTCTTCATTATGTTTTTATTATTACTTATCCCCTCCCTAATAAAGGAATCTTCATTATAAATAGAAAAAAAATACTTTATATTTCAAAGTATTTCAGTACTTCATCACATTATCTTTAAATGAATGCAGATTGCAACTAGGAATGTCGATCTAATCTAAAGATCGGTATCGGCTGCCGATCTGACATTTTTTTGAAGACTGGATCGGATTTACAGGGTGGGGAAGCAAAATTTACAATGAACATTTAGTTGTTTTTTCTCAGCAGGCACTACGTCAATTGTTTTGAAACCAAACATATACTGATGTCATAATCATACCTAACACTATTATCCATACCTTTTCACAAACTTTTGCCCATATGAGTTATCAGGAAAGCAAACGTCAAAGAGTGTGTGATTTGCTGAATGCACTCGTCACACCAAAGGAGATTTCAAAAATAGTTGGAGTGTCCATAAAGACTGTTTATAATGGAAAGAAGAGAATGACTATGAGCAAAACTATTACCAGAAAGTCTGGAAGATACTATTAAAGAAGAATGGGAGAAGTTGTCACCCCAATATTTGAGGAACACTTGCGCAAGTTTCAGGAAGCGTGTGAAGGCAGTTATTGAGAAAGAAGGAGGACACATAGAATAAAAACGTTTTCTATTAAGTCAATTTTCTTGTGGCAAATAAATTCTCATGACTTTCAATAAACTAATTGGTCATACACTGTCTTTCAATCCCTGCCTCGAAATATTGTAAATTTTGCTTCCCCACCCTGTACTCACGAGATCCAGGCACAGGTCTGGGGGAGGGGGGTTTAACAAATGTCCTGCCTCCTCAAATTAAAGTTTCCGAAGGTAGGGAAAAGGAAAATTAGCTGAACAACAGAGGGAGGCTTAGGGGAATTAGTATAACGTTTATAAGTATCCCTTTGACTTTAAGGTCCGGTAGTGATGCGTGAGTTGGGATTTTTTTCAACTCGTGTGAATTATTTGACCCGCCCCAACCCATCCACGAGTAACCTGCTGATCCACGCATCGCTAATGTACGGCGCAGAACGCACCCCCACACTAATATCTGGGTAAAAATATGGCCCACGGGCCAAAACAGGCCCGTTAAAGGTTCTTATTTGTCCCTCGGTATGAATTTGGAAAGTTCAACAATTATACTAAAGTTATTAAGAGTCAAACGGTGTCATACTTGTTTTAGTTCAGGTTCCACATTCAGCTCAGTTGCGATCTCAAGTAAAAATAATAGCATAATAACCGATAAATAATGACTCCAAATTTAAATCAGAATTTCAGAGTAAAAAGTTGATATCGGCAAAACTAATCCTAAAAAAAAAAAAAAAAAAAAAGCAAAAAAATCCAGATCAGGACTTCACTAATTCCAACATGTAAATTCATAAATAAACCTTTAACAAAACACAATAATTATATATCTGACATTGCTTTGAGTGAAAAAAACATCTGATATGCTGATTACGATACTGGCCGATATCAGCGAATACTGGCTGATGCTGACGTCCAGCTGATATATTGGCATATATTCATTTACGGAGCTGGAATAGTTGAAAGTAGCAGTCATTGAATTTAATAGCTGAGAACTACACAGTTAAAGCTGCAGGAGATGAAATAAAGGGGATTTCTTTCCTCTGTCATCAGTCTAAATTTAATAAAAAATATATAAATAGATATCGATGAATCTGGAACCATTTATCGCTGCGGAAAATACTACAGTTTTCTAAGGCTCTGCGTGAATACAGAGGAATCTAACACTCAAAACACAATATGCTGAATGGTAAACGTGGAATTTTTGCTCAATGACACCACAAAAATCAAGCATTTAATAAAATAAAATAATCACCCCAGTTCTTTGTGTTTGGCTTTTGAAATATCCATCTAGATTTCACCTCGATATCTGGTATAAAAAAAAAAAAAAAAAGAAAAGAAAAAAAAAAAAGACGGAAACCTCCTCTTTTGTGACATTGTTCGAACGATCCTTGTATCGAAATGTCACGAGAGGTTAGTGGGAAAATATGCTTTTATGTGAAATGACCCTTTAATAAGCTGCGATTCCTCTTTCTGTTTCCATTTTCTGAAAACAAGCTGTGTTTTTCGGTGTGTGGGTGTGTTTTCGTGGCTTTTCAAATGAGAGAATAGGTTGCAGCAGCTGAGGTCAGATTGATAATATTGAATTAAACCTGTCTGTGTGTGTTTTTTTGTTTTTTGTTTTTTTATCAAATATTGAGGAAAATGTATGTCGCGGAGTTCACGTGAAGAGCAGTGACTAAACACACCCTTCTCTCTTTTCCTTTTTTTTTTTCCCTTCTTGTCACGTCTTTCTTGCCATCTCCTTCGCACTCCTCCTTCCCTCCCACACCGCCTCCTTCCTTCTTTTTTCTACTCATTCTGTCTCTCTGTAGAAGTACCATTTGGGGAGTTCAGCTCAAGGCGAATGTTGCAGAATGAAAAGAAGCTCCTGACTCGACGAGCTAAAACGCTTTTGGGCGACACAAAGACTGAGTGTAACCAGAGATATCAAGAACTTAGCAACACCCACACACAGACACACACACACACACACACACACACACATGCAAAAGCACATTATATCTTTATAGTAATCTTTTTAGCGCTGCCTGTGATGATGGTGCTGCTTTTATTTCACGAGGCAGAAGTCAGGTCGAGATCATGGTGAATTTCTCTTAGTCTGTCTTAGTCTGATTCACCGCATGTGTTTTTACAATCTGCGGTTTAAGCTGGATAAAAAAAAATAAAAAAAAAATATTCGTTTTAAAAGAAACATTAGATGATGCTGAATGGAGGGGTGAATACACTGCATGGTCACGGACATGCAGACTGTGTGCTCCTGCAGACAAAAAACAGCTGAGAGGGCAGATCTGTCTCAGTTTAAGGCCGTCACACACACACACACACACACACACATATATATATATATATATATATATATATATATATATATATATATATATATATATATATATATATATATAAATATATATCTCTATATATATACAACCACACATAGACACAGGCTCCTAGACATTAAGCCAGACTAGCAGACATCCGATGCAGCAACAGTCACATATTAACTGAGGGAAAGCAATTTGGCTCTTGAAATGGGACTCCTCAACAGTCCCACCCGCCTACTCACACAAATACACACGGATGCAATTCATCACGGGAAGCAAGTTTCTTAGGAGGAAAAACTCATAAACTCGTCCCATTAAGATTCCTGTCTCATGAAAATATAATTGCAGTAAATGAGCAGCCGCTGGTAGGAGACAACACATTTATGAAAAGAATCTTATTACATGCTTTAACTGATGCACATTTGCTCTTTTCCTTCGAACGGAGACAACTTTTTTTTTTTCTGTTTTATATATGCAATGTGTCCAAACTAGAGATGTAACAATATGAAAATTTAATATCACGGTTATTGTGACCAAAACTATCATGGTTATCATTATTATTGCGGTATTGTTTTGAAATGTGCTCAAAATGTTCAAAAAGTACTAATACACAACGTGAAATAACTTCACCAAGTTGTATTTTGTATTATTCTCTATATGTTCAGCCCTGCGATGAACTGGCGACTTGTCCAGGGTGTACCCCGCCTTCGCCCCTATGTAGCTGGGATAGGCTCCAAGCGACCCCCGTGACCCTAGTGAGGATAAAGCGGGTTCAGAAAATGAATGAATGAATGAATGTATTTTGAAAAAAAAACAAACAAAATAACACACACAATGTACTTTGTGTTGGCAGAAAGATTAAAACATTAACATGTAAACATCAAACACACAAATGTGCATTAAATGTACACATTACTCCAGTGTTGGTTTCCCTGCACTGGCTACCGGTAACCTACAGAATTGATTTTAAGATACTACTCCTCACATATAAAGCTCTAAATGGAACCGGAACAAGTTACATTGCAAACTCACTGATCAATTATGTACAAACTAGAACACTGAGGTCACCAAACGCAGGGTTACTAGCGACTCCCAGAAATATTACAAAGAAAATGGGGGACGCAGCCTTTACTAACTATGCACCAAAGTTATGGAATACAATTCCAAAAGACATTAAAGACGCCAGTACACTGAATATATTTAAAACCAAATTAAAAATAATTTTATTCTCATTAGCCTTGGAAAGGAGATAAAAATAGGGTCACAATTCAGGAACCAGGAATGTGCGCTGTTTTTATTTTTACTTTATTTTATTGTATTTCAAATTTCATCTTATTTCTTGCACTTCAAAAATTCTATGCATAATCAAATATTTTAATGTGCGCTGTTTTTATTTTTAGTTTATTGTATTTCTGTGTGCTGTTTTTATTTTATTTTTATTTTATTGTATTTCTCTCAAATTTCACTTTATTTCTTGATGTATAATCAAATCTTAATGTATTTTAATATTGTATTTTTTTTCAATCAATGTGAAGCACTTTGGGCTACAATTTCTGTATGAAAGGTGCTATACAAATAAAGTTTATTATTATTATTATTATTATTATTATTATTATTATTATTAAAGATGGCACCTTATGGCCATAGTAGATATCTGCACGAGGGGTGGGAATTGAGAGGATTTTATCAATATCAATGCCATTGTCGATTGTGCTTACCAATCCAATTCCTTCTCAATTCTCCTATCAATTCCTGAGTGGGTTTTTTGCATGGGAAAATCCGTAGTTGGACAGGTCATAGTGGAGCAGGTTTGACCATTTTCCATATGAAGTTTGAGTTGTTTTAGTTTCTTTTTCAGAGAGAGAGAGATGTATGGGATGGACGTACGACTCCGAATCTCAGGAACGCTGTCCGTGCAGGTGCCTTCAGCCATGTTTTCAGAGGCCAAACACTGCAAACTGCACATGCGCGCCTGTAGTGCCGCTGATTCCCCAGGAAATGAGCTGTATCACCGTGAGTTTTCAAAATGCGATAATCGAACACAGTTTTAATGATAATTAGAATTTAAACAGTAATACTAACCGTCAGGATTTTTACCGTTTTTACCATTACATCCCTAGTAACAAACATGTCAGTATACCAACAGGATAGAGACATAACAAAATGCAAGGCAAGAAGGATAACCTTACCAAAACTAAACAAAAAACAGACAATTACATTAAGTACTTGGTGTGACAGAAAGGGCTGTGTATTGGCAAGAATCCGGCGATGCGATACAAATCACAACGCTAGAATCACAATACGATATATCACGATACTGTTAGAAAGGCAATTTTTGTTGGTTTTGTTTCTTTCTTAAAAGATTATTTCCTGGAAGAATTCAATTACACCGGAAATGTGCACAAATACTACACATATTTTTATTTGATCAGAACAGGATCTAATGTTATATCACAAAATGTTCCTGTGTTCAAACTGAAATTATATTTGACAGACACCACAGTTTCAGATCCTGTTGAAATGTTCATATTCTATTAGTTCAGAACGAACATCAAAACAGTATTTTTGTGTACTCCCAACAAAGCAACGAACATTATATGATAAGAGTGTTAAATAAGGATAAATAAAATATAAACAAAAAAGAAAAAAAACAAAAACAACTAGAAGCACTCGGAGAGCGCAGACCTCCACCAAGACTGATCAGTGGCCCCCCCCGTGGGCCCCCCCACCCCCGATCACCACCAAAATGTAATCATTTCTTCCTTATCCCATTTCCAACAAACCCTGAAAATTTCATCCAAATCTGTCCATAGCTTTTTGAGTTATGTTGCACACTAACGGACAGATAAACAAACAAACAGACAGACAAACAAACAAACCCTGGCAAGAACATAACCTCCTTGGCGGAGGTAAAAATGAACCTCCACAATATCTGCATTTGACTAAATACCTAAAAATATCAACATAGTACTTTTTAATATCGATACAATAGTGTGAAATGAAATATCGCGATATATTGCAGAACCGATATTTTCTTACACCCCTAGTAACAGATGTACCGATATGATCTAAATATGCCTGCCAAATTTTCAAAAAGGTGTTATATCGTTTTCTGAGACAACAAGTGATATTTTCCAGGGGGATGCAAGTGTTCATCTCAAAAGTCCACCTGTTCATAAGAAGAGGACGATCCGATTTCCATGACACCACAGTGCACTTCTTGGCCACGCATACAGGGACAACTTTTTGATCTTTTCAGGTGTGACTTTTTTTTTTTTTTTTGCGTAAAATCCCACCGGGAGATAAATATATTTGTCCCTTGATGGCACGGACATAGACGGTTCATGACGGGGTCCTTTCATGAGGCTCACCCAGCGCAGACCTCGGTGTAGGTGATCCGCTGGGTTAATCTGGCCGACAGATGGGGCGGGCCGTGGGTAAGAAGGGGTAAGCAGGGGCCTTGTGTTGTGATAGCGCTGGGACGGCACTGGGCTGGGCCAAGCCGGATGCTGTGACTATGACCTATATTAATAATTCACACAGGATCTCCACGCCGCACAGAGCAGGAGCCCTAATCATCATTAGCAACGCTAGCCAGGAGCCACGTTAGCTTCCAGCAGAACGCCATGCGTGAAGATCAGAGACGGGAGATAGGTAGGAAAAGTATGCCATCCCCCGTGTTCCCCTTCATTTTTCATGTCTCTAATTTAAAGCTAAAAATACCTCCTGTAAAAAAAAAAAACACACACACACATTCCGTATAGAGAGAAGGGCTTTGTGTGGTCAGTGTGTGTGTACTTGAAAAGTGGGCAAGTTTAACACAAATGGACACTTAAACTCTCAGTCAAATGCTTTCAGTTAGCCTACATGATACATTCATCTCTTCAGCTCTCTCTCACTCAAACACATTAATCCATTATTTCCATGACAACCGATCCCGGATGAACAGCTAGATATTTCCAACCACAACATCTGAAGTTTGGTGGGAGTGATCAAACTACACAGCAGAAACATAGAAGGAAAATGACCAAAACGTTAATGTACGACACCTTACATTAAAGGTGCCATGTGTAACAATGTCATGAACAATTCCTCAACTTCCTCAGTGAGCTCCTAGCTGCTTGAAGTCCAAATATTCAGGTAAAATCCAAAAACTGTGATATTTATGCATCTGACTGTGGCAAAACCAGCTAATGTTAGCTTAAAAATGGTGACGATGATGATAATAACAACCACAGATGCGACACAAAGTTTACTTAACCCATAAAGACCAGTTCTGAATGAATTTTTCTATAGATTTAACCACTCTTAAGTGATTTATCACCATTTATTATAATAATATCCTCTAAATTTTGCATTTCTTCAGTGAAAATTGCATATTTTCCTATATTTAATTCACTGATCAAGCAGATGTTCAATAAAGCACCAGATTAAAGTTGAGGGTCACTATATCAGAAACAGAGAAAACTGAAAAAAAGTGACCTTTTCAGCAAAGATATCAAAAAATGAACATAAAACAAGTGTGTCCATCCACTGTCACTGATCCAACTCCATGGGTTTTACTGGTGAATTCATGTTGTAGAAGATGACGGTGTTTCCACGGTAACTACGGAGCCTCTGAACGTCCAAATGGGTCATATCTGATGACCATGAAAAGATGAAAAACTGTATTTTACACCAATTATTGACATGTATTGATAGGATTAATGGATCAACAGGTATATTTAGATCAGTGGTTGGTTTTGGTTGACGGTGGATGTTTGGGTCTTTATGGGTTAAACACAAAAAACCTGATCAACAAGATACTGACTAGAGCAAAGACCACCAGTATCATTAATAATAAAACGTTTAACTAAGAATATTGAACCAAATGAATCAGTGATTAAAAACACTGATTACATTCATGTACATCCACAAGTTCAAAATATATGAAAGTTTGTTGATAGTATGTCCTTGTATTAACCCGCAGCTGCGTAACAGTGTTAGAGTGTGTTTAAACATTAATTACACATAACTTATAATTAGAGCTTATTATTATTATATGCAAATTATTTTCTGGAAACATGAACGGAAGACAAAGCTCGATTAGAAAATACTCTTATTACGAAAACTATGCTCACATCAAACATTAAACAGAGACAAAGAGGTTGCGTCGAGCAAAAAAAAAAAAAAAAAGCTCAGAAAAGGAATAACCTTTAGGCATTTTTTATGAGTTTCAGAGCACAAAACCTCTAATCGAGTTACTTTGATATATTTGATTTCCAGACCCTGCTTATAAATTCAGTGTAGGAATTGCACAGAGTGGGTCAGAATAAGAAACTCACGATTCTACTGTAGCTTAAGACAAAAAAAATACCCAGAAAAAGGCAAAATATAACTGTTAACAGGGATGTCCAATGTGGGCAAAATGTTCTATTCTTTTAGATTATTATATAAGATAAGATAAGATAAGATAAGATAAGATAAGATAAGATAAGATTGACAGCAGCATCATACAACACACAAGTGCAAAGAAAAAGACAGGTAGAAAAAAAGGATATCAAGGTAAATAAATTGTTAAGTATGTGAACAACCATGCTGTACTTCATCACAACTGAATATTTTCTTTTATATGAAATTTTCCATATAAAATCACTGCTTCATCTGAAATAATACTGGAGTTAAAAGTACAAAAAAAAAAGTCAAAGTAACACTCAGAAGCTATTTCAGTCTAAATAAAAATGACACTGTCACAATAAACAACTGCAGCGTACACACATATGAGAACATTATATTGTCAAGTTTTACTGGTTTTAGGATGTAACGCAATCCTGTAACCCACACCGTGCTATGTTGCAACGAGGCCGGATTCACAAAATCATGTGAGGTCCTGCAGGAGAATTGGTTTTGGCAAATATCTACAGCTAGAGAGCTTTACAAAGTCACAAAGTATGTTCCGCTGTATCACCAAACCCTGCCTAGAAAACATAAATATAGATACAAGCATGGGTTAAAGACGTAAGGCGCTAAAGTTAGCCGGACAAAAATAAAAACACACCCCATGTGACTGCGCTGTAAAGTTGCAATGTGTAAAAATATGAAGGACAATTTACATGCATCAGCCACTTTCTCCACTTCCGTCCTCAACTTCCTCAGTGCCCCCCCCCCCGCGTGCTGCTTTTACTCTGATTTCAACATAGAGGGTTGAATATTCAGGGAAACTTCAATAACTGTGATGTTTATGCTCCTGACAGCGGTAACAATAGCTATCGTTAGCTTAGAAATGACAAAGTACAGTTGTGGAAAACACTTTGTGGACGCTCTTAAAATTGTACACATTCTCAAAATATCATCGTGAAATATTTGAGGAAAATTCTATGTGGTGTTTCAAAAAGTATGGCTGCATCAGATACAAACAAATGCAATTGATTTTTTTTTTTTTTGGTTTATTTTTGTTTTTTTGGTTTTATGTGTGGACACGCCAGGAAACGGAATCATTGTTTCATTTAGGACAGGACAGAGGGACAATATATCATAATAATAATGAATATATCTGTAAATCAACACGATCTCGCGATAATAAATAAACAAATTACCGCACTTGTGATTTAACCCTTGTATGGTGTCTGGCTCTGTGGGACCCATTTTCCTTTTCTATTAAAAGAAAAATGATGAGTAATTTTTTTAATGAATTTTTTCCTCTCATTTCTTACTTGCATTACATTTTATTAAAAAATAAACTAAAAACCAGTACTTTAATTCATGAATGTGATCTAGCAAAGGCAAAAGGCAAATATTAAACATATATGCTTTTAATGTTGCTTGTAATTAGGATGAAGTAAACATCTGTAGAGTATTTCAACATAAAATTGTTTGATCATGTTCAATTAAAAACCCACAAATGCAGCAGGTCTACCAGAGCCACAAACACTGGCTGAATAACAGAAATCTGAACACCACACAAGGGTTAATGGAAAAACCGACATTACACACTTCTGTTTTTTTTTTGTTTTTTTTACATTTAGTAAATATCAGTAAAGTTTTGAGCATATCTCCAATGGAAAAGTGACTACTGATTGTTAATATCACTGTCATTTTTGTATTTCATA